>NC_137110.1:50090176-50117676 GCF_949357685.1 Gobio gobio | reverse complement strand
GATTTGTTCAAAAACACTGATTCATCCAGTGATGAAACAAGTGAAGTCGTTATGAGTGAGTGATTGAATCATTCATTCAAGAGATTCATTCAAAAACACTGATTCATCCAGTAATGAAACAAGTGAAGTCGTTATGAGTGAGTCATTGAATCATTCATTCAAGAGATTCGTTCAAAAACGCTGATTCATCCAGTAATGAAACAAGTGAAGTCTTTATGAGTGAGTCATTGAATCATTCACTCAAGAGATTTGTTCAAAAACGCTGATTCATCCAGTAATGAAACAAGTGAAGTCTTTATGAGTGAGTCATTGAATCATTCACTCAAGAGATTTGTTCAAAAACACTGATTCATCCAGTAATGAAACAAGTGAAGTCTTTATGAGTGAGTCAAATAGCACGTTTTATGTACAGAATAATTCATACAAGCTCTTATCAAAAACTAAATTCACATTTCTGCTTTTAAAACTTCATCTTGCCCCATAGACTTTCAACTGTAATAATTTTCTCTGGTAATTGACATCATGCATTGTTCTGAGTTATAGACTACACAACATGCCTGTACCTTTATATGCAAATGACCTCTGTTCTGATTGGCTAACTCTTGAATGGCCGGCTTAGAATATGTCTATGAATATAAAGTCCGGTGTATGATGAGTGAGGTCTGTGTGTGATTGAGTTTGCGCTGTACTGTGACTGGCTGTGATTGGGGATCTGCTGTCATTGGCTCGTTTGCACTGATTAAAGCGTCTTTGTGCCGACTGTAAACTCCCGCCGTATGGAGGAGAAATACATGTGTGTGTGTGTGTGTGTGTGTGTGTGTGTACTGCTCTCCCTGCTGGTCCGAATTATGGCTGAGTACATTACTATGATTTACAACTTCCTCCTGCTGTTTAGATTGAAAAGAAAGAGAGAGTGAGAGAGAGAGAGAGAGAGAGAGAGAGAGAGAGAGAGAGCAATGGCCCGTCCGCCCTGCCCCCTCGCCCCGCTACCACCACACATCTTTTGTGAAATGAAAACAAAGCGCGAGCCTGCCAAAATTTTTTTATAGTCGATTGCTGAGCAAGCAGAGAGTCTGTCAGAAAACAAAAGGCGAGAGAGATCGCTGGACGGCCAGATTTGATGCCACAGCAAAACCCACATTCTCTCACAAAGTGTCTGATCACCGGCGGAATCTCATTAAAGCTCATATTTCAGCTCGCCATTTATATTTTGCATGAGGACAACAAAGCCAATTCGAGGACCATTAGCCATGTTTTGCATTGCATGACATTATTTTCATGGCAATTAAGGACATTTAGCCTCCAACTCTAATTACTGTAATGCAATATTAGTTGCATTTGATTATTTGCATTCGGCTTTGTTTTTCCCTGTTGCTCGTGACCCATCAGAACAGACCAGCCCACCAGGGACATGCATTTGTTGTAATGCTTTTACATTTAAAGGGGGAAAAAAATGAGATTCATTGCTGAGCAACATCTGGAGGCATTACAATAATGATCGTTTGGGGGGGGGGTGTAACATGCACAAAAATCCAAACATGCTTTATGCAAAATGTGTTTTCTTGCTTTTCTTTTAATTTTAGAGCTGAGTTATGTGCTAGACGTGCGGTTTCACCCCATCAGTGTTTGGAATATTTCTCTGACACAGAACTGTTAAAGGGTTAGTTCACCCAAAAATGAAAATTCTGTCATTAATTACTTCCCCTCATGTCGTTGGACACCCGTCAGACCTCCGTTCATCTTCAGACACAAATTAAAATATTTTAGTGTAAATCTGATGGCTCTGAAAGGCCTCCATTTGCACAATGCACTTTACACTCTCAAGACCCTTAAAAGCTACTAAAGACGTCGTTACAAAGTCCATCTCACTACAGTGGCTCTACAATAACTTTATGAAGTGACAAGAATAGTTTTTGTGCGCAAAAAAACCCTAAATAACGACTTATATAGTGATGCCGATTTCAAAACACGGCCTCATGAAGCTTCGAAGCGTTATGAATCAGTGAGTCGACTCGTGACTGCTGAATTTGGTGATTCAAACTGCTGAATCGACTCACTGATTCATAACGCTTCGAAGCTTCTATTTAGGGTTTTTTGCACACAAAAACTATTCTCGTCGCTCCATAAAGTTATTGTAGAGCCACTGTAGTGAGATGGACTTTGTAACTTTAGTCTTTAGTGTCTTTTAAGGGTCTTGAGAGTGTAAAGTGCATTGAGCCAATGGAGGCCTTTCAGAGCATCAGATTTACACTAAAATATCTTCATTTGTGTCTGAAGATGAACGGAGGTCTGACGGGTGTCCAACGACATGAGGGTCAGTAATTAATGACAGAATTTTCATTTTTGGGTGAACTAACCCTTTAACAAATGCGTCCGGGTGTTTGTTGCCAAGCCCTCTGAGATCCTTCATTAGTGATGGCGATGGCCGCTTGACGTCTGTTATAGTCTTTGAGAGCATCCTTGATATCGTGTGTATGTAGTGAAAGTGTCTCACTGTAGCCACTCATATTTAAAGCAGACAGAGAAACATCTCACCGGCTCGTCTCTCATGTGTGATTTGTGTTTGTTCATTTTGTTCTGTACTAATTCCACACACAAGACTTAAGTTGTTCTTGCGGATTAAGATTGAAACTCAACGTCATTTGAGCAATGTTTTCCCTGTGCAAAACCAAAAACGAAACTGTATTTCACGAAGCCTCTGTGATCTTGTTGCCTTTGATGTGATTATTTCATAAGAAAACTGCATTTTTTGTTTTAAAGCTGCACTATGTAAAATTTTTTCAGTAAAATATCCAAACACCTCTCGGCCAGTGTTAAATATTTTGTTCAGTTGAGAACTTACAATATCCCAAATGTTTCCAACTATTTGTAAATCGTGAGATGCTATTTTACCCGAGGAACCGGGACGTGTGAGGGCGTGGCCTGTCGATGACATCATATCCGCGTTAGTTTGCGGTTTTATTCTGCAGAAACGCTTTACTCTCACTGCAGTGTGAACAAGTGTCATAGCAGCCGCTGAGAGAACGCACAGAGTAACGCCATCCCATCATCAACACACTCAGATGAGTCTAATATGATCAACAGAGCTGCGTTACCTCACACTAATTAAAAAAATTTTTTTTTTTTAGATATTTAAAAAACTTTTTTTTTTTAAAGATTTATTACGATAGGACAGTAGGTAGACAGGAAGCGAAGTGGGAGAGAGAGAGAGAGAGGTGACATAATAAAAGTCCCGCTGGCGACTGTTTCATAATAAAAGTCCCGCTGACGACTGTTTCATAACAAAAGTCCTGCTGGCGACTGTTTCATAATAAAAGTCCCGCTGGCGACTGTAGCCTAAAAAATGTACCGCTGGCGACTGTGTCATAATAAATGTCCCCCCCGGCGACTGTGTCATAATAAATGTCCCCCCGGCGACAGTGTCATAATAAAAGTCCCCCCGGTGACTGTGTCATAATAAAAGTCCCGCTGGCGACTGTGGCATAATAAAAGTCCCGCTGGCGACTGTGGCATAATAAAAGTCCCGCCAGCGACTGTGGCATAATAAAAGTCCCGCTGCTCGCGAGGCGTGTGTTGCGTTCATCTTATTAACAATCGCTCCAGCGGTTCCTCAGCTCCACAACACTCGTCCTGCTCTGCTTCACTACAGTAACGTTAATAATCACATCCATCAACATGATTTCTGCCCGAGTCCTGTCCCGATTCTTTCCCAGCGGCTGTGAGGTGAAGACCACATGTCCCAAGATTCTGCGCTCAAACGTGCCGTCATCAAACTACGCCTTTGTTTTGAACAGGTGACCTCTAGCGGACGGAAAAGTTACATAGTGCACCTTTAATTCTGCATTTATTTGATTAAAAATACATAAAAATTCTGATATATTATTATGATTCATAACAGCTGTTCTCTATGTAAATATATAGTAAAGTGTAATTTATTCCTGTGATCAAAGCTGAATTTATCATCATTACTGCACATGATCCTTCAGAAATCTTTCTAATATGAGGATTTGCTCCTCAGTGAAACATTATCAATGTTGAAAACTGATATATTTTATTTCTCAGGATTCTTTGATGAATAGAAAGCTCTTTTGAACAGAGTTTATTTGAAACAGAATCTTTGGTAACATTATAAACGTCTTCACTGTCACTTTTGATCCATTTAATGCATCAGCATCTGAGGCTTTATGCAATCTTCTGCGGTTATACACTGAGAAACACTTTGTTTGTGCCCGAGACGGCATTGCTAAAGTGACATTTGTATTGTCAGACTGCTGACTTGACCTGAAATGTTGTTGAGATGGCAAATAAAACTGTAAAGAGTTGAAGTCTGCTAAAACAAGGTGTCTCAGAAGCGTAATGTTGTTGTCTGCCTTCTGGAATCCAGTAATAGTAAAACAACACTGCCTTCAAATACTCCCTAGGTAGTCAGCTCACTTGGTTTGATTCGATTAGCAATTAATGATCCCTCATAAACCCAATTTCTACAGCAATCACACGCCGTATGCAGTCCGTAAAACACATCATGTATATATATTTGAGTTCTGAATATCGTCTCCGTGTCTGTCGCTGTGACCTGTGTGTTCATCATTAGTTTGATTCCCCTGCGCTCTCGTTCTGTCTCGAACGTTCACGTTGCGTTTCTCTTCCAGTCCAGTGTGCAGTAATAATGACCTGAGATTTCCCAGAATTCTCATAATGCTCAAATGGAGCGAGACTGTGTCATTCCCTTTTTCACCGTGATTGGATCATCTTTGCTATTTATAGCTGAATCATATCAGTATTTTTTTTGTTATTGACAAAGACGCAGTTTTCATTTATTGGTCCTTCCTGTCGGCTCGTTATACTCCACGTCTCGCAAAAAGTTGAGCAAACACAAGCTGTCAATCAAAAAAACCTAATGCCTTTGCTTTGATAGTGGTCTCTTCTGCTCAGCAAGGCAGATTTATGTGATCAAAAATACAGTAAAAATTGTGATATATTATTATGATTCATAACAGCTGTTTTCAGTGTGAATATATAGTAAAGTGTCATTTATTCCTGTGATCAAAGCTGAATTTATCATCATTACTCCAGTCTTCAGTGTCACATGATCCTTCAGAAATCATTCTCATATGAGGATTTGATGCTTAAGAAACATTTATGATTATTATTAATGTTGAAAAAGTATTAAATGCCAAGTTCGATAGTTTTTTACTGTCACTTATGATCAATTCAGTCCATCCTTGCTGAATAAAAGTGTTAATTTCTCTTTCTTAATGCATGTTTTTGGTCTTATTGTGCATGTTTAAAAAGAAAAATGTAATATTTAAAAAAAATTTAAATAGTACTATATTAACTATAAGAATAATTCTGCCTTGTTTTCTGGACTTCAAAAAATAATAATAATAATAATTCGGTCAGATTTCTTTTGAAAGAGTCTCTTCTGCTCACCAAGGCTGATTTATGTGATCAAAAATACAGCAAAAGTTGAGATATATTTTTATGATTCATAACAGCTTTTTCCATGTGAATATATAGTAAAGTGTCATTTATTCCTGTGATCAAAGCTGAATTTATCATCATTACTCCAGTCTTCAGTGTCACATGATCCTTCAGAAATCATTCTAATATGAGGATTTGATGCTTAAGAAACATTTATGATTATTATCAATGTTGAAAAAGTATTAAATGCCAAGTTCAATAGTTTTTAAGAGTCTTTACTGTCACTTACGCATCCTTGCTGAATAAAAGTGTTAATTTCTCTTTCTTAATGCATGTTTTGGTCTTATTGTGCATCAATAGTGCAATATCTACTATAAGAACAATAAATCAGAAGTAAATTGTATATGCAATTCTTGAGGCGCGTATGACACACAGCATGAAAAATGGCTTTTTAATGAAAACATTGAGTTGTGCACTCTGAAGATGATTGTCTATTCACATGCACAGCTGGCAGAAAACAACATGCTAGTTGCCATGGCAACGACTCTGACGCTCATATTGCATGTCTTATTGTGGTATTTCGTTTGCATGTTACAAACTTCATACAGTATTTTTTTTTAAATGAGTTCGTCCAGGTGTTACAGTACTGCGACTCCTGCTTTGTGCAATCAGGCTGATATGATATTGTTGAGAACGGTGTGTGTGTGTGTGTGTGTGTGTGTGTGTGTTCATGCATACACTTATGACAACAGTGAGGTACAAAAAGAGTGGGTCTTTTTCACTAGACATTTCCTCCAAGTGCTATTGAACTGTAGAAAATCGACTCCATCGAACTCCGGGGATGAGAATGTAAAGATTTCTGGATATTTCCGACTGTAAATTGGCGCTTGAGCATATGGTGTTTGAGTGAACACATTGAAGGTTAAATGTTTCGCCTCGTCCACATGCTCTGCGAATAATGTAGACTGGAGCAGATGGTATGTAGGCTGCACATTCACTTTATTTATGGGTGAATAAGACTGTGTGTGTGACTGTTGCAATTAGGTTCCATTTAACAGGATATTTATTAATTATCTCAAGCTGCAGACGCCCATAATCCAATCCACGGCTGGTTTGTACATGCCTGTCTAAATGAGCACATATAGACATACATAAATAAAGCTCATGATGATTATATCTTTGCCCTTTCTGAAGGAAATGTGAGTGGGGCTCGTGCAAAATGGCTATTTGGTTGCTAGGGTGTTCTGGATTATTGACAGGACGTTGCTAGGGTGGTTTCTCAAGTGAGAAGAGTCTAGATACTTCACTTCACGCGAACACTGCTAACTATTATAAGGATAGTTCACCCACTTACTCACTTTCATCTCGTGAACAGATTGAATTTAGGCTTTTATTCACATTTAAACATTCATCAGCGAACATAAACAGAAGCTCAATCATGAAAACCAATGAGGTTCGTTCTCGTGTTACGCATCACGTTTGAGCTTCTCAAGAACCAATGAGGTTCATTCACGTGTTACGCAGCACGTTTGAGCTTCCCAAGAACCAATGAGGTTCATTCTCGTGTTACGCATCACGTTTGAACTTCTCAAGAACCAATGAGATTCATTCTCGCGCATCACGTTTGAGCTCCTCAAGAACCAATGAGGTTCATTCTCGTGTTACGCATCACGTTTGAGCTTCTCAAGAACCAATGAGGTTCGTTCTCGTGTTACGCATCACGTTTGAGCTTCTCAAGAACCAATGAGGTTCATTCTCGTGTTACGCAGCACGTTTGAGCTTCTCAAGAGCCAATGAGGTTCATTCTCGTGTTACGCATCACGTTTGAGCTTCTCAAGAACCAATGAGGTTCATTCTCGTGTTACGCATCACGTTTGAGCTTCTCAAGAACCAATGAGGTTCATTCTCGTGTTACGCATCACGTTTGAGCTCCTCAAGAACCAATGAGGTTCATTCTCGTGTTACGCATCACGTTTGAGCTCCTCAAGAACCAATGAGGTTCATTCTCGTGTTACGCATCACGTTTGAGCTTCTCAAGAACCAATGAGGTTCATTCACGTGTTACGCATCACGTTTGAGCTCCTCAAGAACCAATGAGGTTCATTCTCGTGTTACGCATCACGTTTGAGCTTCTCAAGAACCAATGAGGTTCATTCACGTGTTACGCATCACGTTTGAGCTTCTCAAGAACCAATGAGGTTCATTCACGTGTTACGCATCATGTTTGAGCTTCTCAAGAACCAATGAGGTTCATTCACGTGTTACGCATCACGTTTGAGCTTCTCAAGAACCAATGAGATTCATTCACGTGTTACGCATCACGTTTGAGCTTCTCAAGAACCAATGAGATTCATTCACGTGTTACGCATCACGTTTGAGCTTCTCAAGAACCAATGAGGTTCATTCACGTGTTACGCATCACGTTTGAGCTTCTCAAGAACCAATGAGATTCATTCACGTGTTACGCATCACGTTTGAGCTTTTCAAGAACCAATGAGGTTCATTCACGTGTTACGCATCACGTTTGAGCTCCTCAAGAACCAATGAGGTTCATTCACGTGTTACGCATCACGTTTGAGCTTCTCAAGAACCAATGAGGTTCATTCACGTGTTACGCATCATGTTTGAGCTTCTCAAGAACCAATGAGGTTCATTCACGTGTTACGCATCACGTTTGAGCTTCTCAAGAACCAATGAGATTCATTCACGTGTTACGCATCACGTTTGAGCTTCTCAAGAACCAATGAGATTCATTCACGTGTTACGCATCACGTTTGAGCTTCTCAAGAACCAATGAGGTTCATTCACGTGTTACGCATCACGTTTGAGCTTCTCAAGAACCAATGAGATTCATTCACGTGTTACGCATCACGTTTGAGCTTTTCAAGAACCAATGAGGTTCATTCACGTGTTACGCATCACGTTTGAGCTTCTCAAGAACCAATGAGATTCATTCTCGTGTTACGCATCACGTTTGAGCTTCTCAAGAACCAATGAGGTTCATTCTCGTGTTACGCATCACATTTGAGCTTCTCAAGAACCAATGAGGTTCATTCTTTAAGTTTGAGCTTCTGTTTATGTTCGCTGATGAATGTTTAAATGTGAATAAAAGCCTAAATTAAATCTGTTCATTATATAAAGTGATCGAGTGTCTTCAGAAGATTTGGACTAAACCGTTCAATTTATATGAGTTTTAACTTTTTGAAATGTCAGTGGTAGCTTTGTAGCTGTCAATGGAGGGACAAAAATATCAAAAATATCTTCATTTGTGTTCCGAAGATGAACGAAAGTCTTACGGGTGTGGAACGACATAAGTGTGAATAATTATTGAGAATTAAGAATTTTTATTTTTGTGTGAACTCACCCTTTAACCTTGGATAACATTTGACATTTTTGGACTTAAAAATGCACGCATTTATTTGAATGAATTCATTATTAACTGCATTTTCAAATTTTTTTACTTTTGATTCTGTCCTCAAAACGAGGTTTTGTCATTTTCAGCTCACTTCTGGGAACGATTGTATGTCACTGTGTGTCTGGTCTGGGTAATTTATGATGGTGCTGCTGTCCGTCAGCCAAATAAAAACAGATGATGCTCCCAAAACATTGTCTTTGATAAACACACACACACACACACAGAGAGAGAGAGAGACAGACAGAGTGAATGGGAATCAGATAAATGTCTTTCTTTGTCTGTCGTTCGGCGGGTTTGTGGGGGATGTGTTTTAGGTTAGATCACTCAGGCATCCATCACCGCATGTCGCTGGAGGTCTACAGAAAAATGCTTATTAGAAAAATCTGTCATTATGCTTTTAAACACACGAGCACATTACATTTGCCTCGCCAAACAAGAAACTTTCAGAGTTTTATTATTTGCACTTGAGTAAGTGTTCCTCCGAGACATTTTTACTAATTCAGAAATATTATTTTACGTAACAGGTGAAGCTGTGCCGCTTATTTTAGTTTTAATAAATGTGTATATTAATATAACATTCGAAGCACTCCATCATTTCTCTATAGAAAGTTTGCCTCTGTTAACTGCTGTGTGCTCTGGTTTAAGACCTGAAATGCATTACTGTTACTCACACACTGGGTTAGACTTTGTTTGTCTTGCTAAAGTAAGTATTTTAGACATGCACCACAGTATTATCCTTTGGACATGTACAATGGTGTTACCATAGTGTTTTGGATGTATATCATGATATTACTGTGGTATTTTGGACATGTACAATGGTGTTACCACAGTATTTTAGAGTGCACGATGGCACTACTCTGGTATTTCTGCCATGCACCATGATATTATCAATGGCGTTTTGGATGTTTACCATAGTATTACATTGGTATTTTGGACAGTATTATCCTTTGGACATGTACAATGGTGTTACCATAGTATTTTGGATGTATATCATGATATCACTGTGGTATTTTGGACATGTACAATGGTATTCCCATGGTATTTTAGACTGCACAATGGCACTATCATGGCATTTTGGACATGTATGTTTACTGTGCTATTACTGTGGTATTTCGGCCATGCACCATGATATTATTGTGGCGTTTTGGATGTGTACATTGGTATTACCATGGTATTTTAAACATTTACCATTATACTACCATAGTATCTTAGACATGCACCACAGTATTATCCTTTGGACTGGTGTTACCATAGTATTTTTGATGTATACCATGGTATTACTGTGGTATTTTGGACATGTACAGTGGTATTACCAAAGTATTTTGGATGCGTACCATAGTGTTATATTGGACATTTACTGTGCTATTACTGTGGAATTTCGGCCATACACCATGATATTATTGGGGTATTTTGGACATGTACAATGGTATTACCATAGTATTTTGGATGTATATCATGATATTACTGTGGTATTTTGGACATGTACAATGGTATTACCATGGTATTTTAGAGTGCACCATGGCACTACTCTGGTATTTTTGCCATGCACCATGATATTACCAATGGCGTTTTGGATGTTTACCATAGTATTACAGTGGTATTTTAATCATTTACCATTGTACTACCATAGTTCCCCTTCAAGGGAACTCGAGCTGCGTCACCGCTTTGGGAACGCCCCTGCGTGATTGCGTCGTGAAGCACGTATGTCATCAGTCCAATAGAGAGACGGAACGTCATAGGCGGGTGACGTCATAGACCCGGAAGCTATAAAGCACACCAGCAAACACACGCCGTTAGCTTCTGTTGCCTTCAACAAGCGCTCTGTGTTATTCTGTCCAAGTGTCTTTGTGTTGTGTCTGAGTTCAGACTGTTTTGTTACGTTTGCACTATTCACCACATTGATACAAGAGAAAAAAAGTATGACGAGCGAACAGCGTTACAGACAGTGTGTTCCTCCCTGCTCACGCTACATCCCGAGCGGGGATACACACTTGATGTGCGTTGTTTGTTTGGGAGAGCAGCACGCGCAGTCGGCACTCGAGGGTGCCGGCTGCGAGCATTGTGAGGCTCTGCCTCTTCGCGTGCTGCGATCCCGCCGGGCGCTCTTCGAGGAGGGCGTCCCGGTTAACGCTCCCCACGGCACGGGTCCCGCTGCGGCTGAGGCTCAGCGGCGACTCATGTCGTGGGGTTCCCAAAAGGATCTGACGGAGGGGATGGAGACGGGCCCCGCCCTATCTCTTCCTTCACCCGCCAGATCCAGCGCTGCCTCTCTGGGTTCGGGAGCCCGCTCTGCGGCTTCTCCCGCCCGGGGAGCGGCCGCGATACTGCAGCTATCTTCCTCCGAGGAGGTTGATGTCTGTAGCATCGATGCAGGGGGTGGAGACTCGTCACTTCATTCCCCTGCAAGTGAGGAGCTCATGGAGGTGCTGAGCAGAGCGGTGGCCAGACTTCACATTGACTGGCCACATGAACATCATGAGCGAGCTGCTGTAAAAAGCAGACTCGACGAGCGCTTTCTCCCCGCGCGCTCTGTTCAGCCTCCCCGAAGGAGTCTGCCGTTTTTCCCGGACCTCCACACCGAGGTGTCGAGGTCTTGGAAGCGGCCCGTGTCTGCACGCATTTTCACCCCGCAAACGTCCGTGTATAGTAATATCGCGGGGTGTAAGAGACACGGTTATGGTCAGCTGCCTCGGGTTGAACAGACGCTTGCGAGCCATCTGTCACCCGAGTCTGCGTCGACCGTAAAGGCTCCGTCTTTGCCCACAAAGCCTCTTAAAGTGACATCATCTTTTGTGGGCAAAGCATACTCGGCAGCAGGTCAAGCCGCCGCGTGTCTGCACACGATGTCTATCGTGCAGGCATATCAGGCTGATCTGCTAAGGGACCTGGGGGAAAGCCACGAGATCGGAGTCGATACTATTAATGAACTTCGATCGACTGCCGATCTCGCTCTCCGTGCCACCAAGGAGACGGCTCGATGCGTCGGCCGTTCTATGGCAGCCCTAGTGGCCACGGAGAGGCATTTATGGCTAAACCTTACAGATATTAAGGAAAGGGACAAGAGCTTTTTGCTTGATGCGCCGTTGTCTCCGGAGGGCCTGTTCGGTGACGCTGTCACCACGGTTACCGACAGGTTCCTGGAGGCGAAAAAACAGGCAGCGGCGCTCAAGCAGTTCCTTCCCCGTAAGCCCCAGGTCTCGTCTGCTGCTGGGCGGGAGCAGCAGATGCCGAGTACAAGCTCCTCGCACAGGGCGCAGCAAAAAGTGAGTGTCGCCACTCGTACACCCCCGCAGAAAGGGTCGTCGGGTGCGCGGCGCTCACAGGCGCAGCCTTCTAACCCCAGGGCTGATCTGAGGACAGTCATTGTGGCGAGGAAGGCTGCGTCAAAGAAGTCCTGACGCCTCTGGGCCCAGGACAGTGAGGGTGGTCCCCTCCGCGGGCGCACGGTGCTTACCGCTGTACACGGTACCCGTGCGTCCGCGGTACCCTCACGGGGTCAGTCCGCCAACCCCGCCCGAGTGCCGGGGCGCGGAGGGGCCCCGCGGGTCATTCAAGGATGGCCCGCACCCTCTTCGGAGGGAAATTATGCCGTCGAGTCAGTCGTTCCCTGCCGGTTCGCCGCTTCAGGGCGCTGCACTCGCGGTGCAGAGTACATCAGAGACCAGCCTCGAGGGGCTGGTTCCCTTAGTAGATTTTGTGTCAGAGTGGGAAAATCTGCCTCACATATCTCGTTGGGTCCTGCGATGTGTAAAGTTGGGGTACGCGATTCAGTTCAGATGCCGTCCCCCCAACTTCAACGGGGTCCTCTCCACTGTGGTGGACCCGGTGCAGGCTCTGGTGATGACTCAAGAAGTACAGACTCTGCTGCAAAAGGGGGCTATAGAGAGGGTTCCCCCCCCGGACAGGGAGTCAGGCTTTTACAGCCGGTACTTCATAGTGCCAAAGAAGGATGGTGGGCTGCGCCCCATCTTGGATCTTCGCGTCCTGAACCGAGCCGTGGCAAAGCTCAAGTTCAGGATGCTGACACTCAAACAGATCGTGTCTCAGATCAGGTCCGAGGACTGGTTTGTCACGATAGATCTCAAAGATGCGTATTTCCATGTCTCCATCCTTCCGCAGCACAGGAAGTTCCTGAGGTTCGCTTTCAGGGGAGAAGCGTACCAATATCGGGTGCTTCCTTTCGGTTTAGCCCTTTCACCCCGCACGTTCACGAAGTGTGTGGACGCTGCTCTGGTCCCCTTGCGTTTGCAGGGGATCCGCATCCTCAATTACATCGACGACTGGCTGATACTAGCACAGTCAGCGCGTCTCGCGGTTCAGCATCGAGATGTTGTTCTCGCGCATATGAGGAGGTTGGGGCTGAGGCTCAACTCCAAGAAGAGTGTTCTCTCTCCTGTGCAGAAGATCACTTATCTCGGGGTGAGTTGGGATTCGGTCGCTATGCAGGCTCGTCTGTCGGAGCCTCGCGTGGGGTCAATCCTCTCAGCCGTGAAAGGGGTGAAGCTAGACCAGCCGCTCACTGTAAAGCAGTTTCAGAGACTGTTGGGTCTGATGGCAGCCGCGTCCAATGTTATTCCTTCGGGCCTGCTGTTCATGAGGCCGCTACAGTGGTGGCTCAAGACCAGGGGTTTTTCCCCGAGGGGGAACCCCTTTCGCGTAATCAAGGCAACGCGGCGGTGTCTCCGCACCTTGGTTATGTGGAAGGACCCCAGGTTCCTGACCCAGGGCCCGTCGCTGGGGGCACCGTGTCAGCGTACTTCTCTGACCACGGATGCCTCCCTGACGGGCTGGGGGGCGACCATGAGTGGTCGCTCGGCCCAGGGTCTGTGGCAGGAGCACCAGCGTTCATGGCATATAAATTGCCTGGAAATGTTGGCGGTGTTTCAGGCTCTGAAGCACTTCCTGCCGCATCTCAGGGGCCATCATGTGCTTGTACGCACAGACAGCACATCGGTGGTCTCCTACATCAACCATCAGGGGGGCTTGAGGTCTCGTCGCTTATACAAGCTGGCGCGCCTTATCCTCCTCTGGGCTCAGGGAAAATTGCTGTCAGTCAGGGCTATGTACATTCCTGGGCGGTTGAACGTGGAAGCAGACATCCTGTCGAGGCAGGGGCCAAGGCCCGGGGAGTGGAGACTCCACACCGATGTGGTGGAGCTCCTTTGGGAGAAGTTTGGCAGGGCCCAAGTGGACCTGTTCGCCACTCACGAGAACTCTCATTGTCATCTGTGGTTCTCCCTGTCGCCTCCAGCTCCTCTCGGACTGGATGCGATGGTACAGGAGTGGCCGAGGCTGCCCCTGTACGCTTTCCCCCCGATCGCTCTGCTTCCGGGAGTTCTAGAGAGAGTGCGCCGGGACGGGGCCCGTCTCCTTCTAGTAGCCCCGTTCTGGCCGGGCCGGGTATGGTTCTCGGATCTGGTGTCTCTCCTCGACGGCTCTCCCCTGGAGATTCCGTTCCGGAGGGACCTTCTCTCTCAGGCGGGCGGAGTTTTTGTTCACCCCCGCCCGGAGTTGTGGAAACTGTGGGCTTGGCCTCTGAGGGGGCCCAGCTCATAAGTTCCGGTCTCTCAACTGAGGTTGTTGAGACCATTCTACACTCCAGAGCTCCTTCTACGAGGAAACTTTACTACCTGAAGTGGAGACTCTTCACCTTATGGTGTCGAGATCGCCTGCGGGATCCAGTTAACTGCCCTGCGAGCGTGGTGCTGGAGTTCCTGCAGGAGAGATTCTCTGCTGGGTTAGCCCCCTCCACACTAAAGGTGTACGTGGCGGCCATAGCTGCTTACCACACTCCTTTGAGTGGTGTTTCATTAGGGCGACACCCTCTAGTAACTCGTTTCCTCCGTGGAACCTTGAGGCTGAGACCTGTGACACGCACCAGGGTGCCGGCCTGGGACTTATCCATCGTCCTTCGAGGCCTTTCCGAGGCTCCCTTCGAGCCGCTCGAGGAAGTTCCTGAGAAATTTCTCACTTTCAAAACTATTTTTCTTCTTGCTATTTCTTCTCTTAAAAGAATTGGGGACTTGCAAGCCCTCTCTGTCGCACCCTCGTGCTTGGAGTTTGCCCCGGGTATGGCTAAGGCCTTTCTCTCTCCGAGGCCCGGGTATATTCCTAAGGTCCTCACTAATCCTGTGAGACCTATTGTGCTCCAGGCCTTCTGTCCTCCTCCCTTTGTGACGTCAGACCAGGAAAAGTTAAATCTGCTTTGTCCAGTTCGCGCCTTAGACGCCTATATCCACAGAGCTGCCCTGTGGAGAAAAACTGATCAGTTGTTTGTTTGCTACGGACCTCCATCCCGTGGGGGTCCGGTGTCAAAGCAGAGGATGAGCAAGTGGGTAGTCGAGGCTATCTCACTGGCTTATGTGGCGGCCGGACAGCCCTCTCCTTTGGCTGTTCGGTCCCATTCCACTAGGAGTATGGCTGCTTCTCAAGCTCTCTTGGCAGGGGCCTCCCTGCAGGAAGTGTGTGATGCGGCGGGGTGGTCCTCGCCGCATACATTTGTCAGGTTCTATGAACTAGATGTTTCTGCTACTCCGGGGTCTCGGGTGCTCGCCTCGTAGCTGTTACAGGCGGGCATCCAGACTCGCATGGGGACGTGGGTATTCTCGTTCCCAAAGCGGTGACGCAGCTCGAGTTCCCTTGAAGGGGAACGTCTCGGTTACGACTGTAACCTTAGTTCCCTGATGGGAACGAGACGCTGCGTCACCCGGCCATACTCCTCGCATGCCCGCAAGCGCCTTGTTTCAGGCCTTCTTCAGAAGCTAACGGCGTGTGTTTGCTGGTGTGCTTTATAGCTTCCGGGTCTATGACGTCACCCGCCTATGACGTTCCGTCTCTCTATTGGACTGATGACATACGTGCTTCACGACGCAATCACGCAGGGGCGTTCCCAAAGCGGTGACGCAGCGTCTCGTTCCCATCAGGGAACTAAGGTTACAGTCGTAACCGAGACGTATTTTAGACAGTATTATCCTTTGGACATATAAAATGGTTTTACCATATTATTTTGGATGTATACCATGGTATTACTGTGGTATTTTGGACATGTACAGTGGTATTACCATAGTATTTTGGATGTGTACCATAGTGTTATATTGGACATTTACTGTGCTATTACTGTGGTATTTAGGCCATTCACCATGATATTATGTTTACCATAATATTACATTGGTATTTTAGACATGTACAGTGGTATTGCCATTGATGTTTGCAATGGGATTGCCATGGTAATATATTTACCATTGTACTACCATAGTATTTTAGATGTTTGCGCCACAGCATTATCTTTCGGACATGTACAATGGTATTACCATGGTATTTTAGAGTGCACCATGGCACTATCATGATATTTTGGACTTGTACGTTTACTGTGCTATTACTGGGGTATTTCTGCCATTTACCACGGTAATACCATGGTATTTTGGATGCATGAATTTCACCTGCTGGACGATAAAACGTGAAAAAATCCCACACCGATTTGGAGCCCGAGCCATATCTAGATGCCCTTCAGAGTCGTGCGATTGGGTTTTGCACATGCAAACACTCGGATCTTCATCAGAACATGTAAAAGTGTAGATGTGGAAATATAATGGTCTTAATAAGCCAGATCGAAATAGATTTATGTCTGAATGGCATCTGTTGTGTTAAGACTGAAGCTTGCACGCTCATATGGTTGGATTTCTAATCAGCCCAACAGCGTACAATGGCTTTAAATTGATGCCAGAGATAGTTGGACGCCTTCCCAACCTGAGAAAAAACTCTCCTCTTTTCATTATTCCATCATTTACGCCAACTAGCCGTTCATCTGTTTATGAAAACAGAAGGCGTTCGGTTTGTGTGCGTTTGCATGCGATCACATGTACAAATGTGTGCGCTCGAGTCGACTTTCCAGCGGCCTGTTCTGAGCGTCGTAAATATTCCCCGAAATTTGATAGCGTTGGTTTCAGAGTGGCGTCCCCTCTTCAGTTAATGAAAGCTACAAATTGAAACCCTCAAACTCAATGCAAACGGCATCTTGCATCCAAATTGAGTTCTAATATCCTTGAAAATTGGACGGAGAGATTGAGGAGGAGCAGGAAAATGGAAAAAGCAGCAAACAAAGAGGGGAGAAAAACATTTGTCTTATTACCAACTGCTTTGACTGTTGCGAGTGCGACGAACCTTTGAAGAGCAGCTTCTACATGCATTAAATGTGTAATACGTATAATCACATCTTGAAGTCGGGCGGATGAATTATGTATTTTTACCAACCATTCGACGTGGCGCCACCTTGAGATTTACATTTTATCGTCAAGGACGTTCTGCTACTTTTGACAAACGTCCCGTCCCCTCCTGGTTTCACCACAAAACATTCACTGAGTCCATTGTTCGCATTTATCCCTAAAATCAGCATGACGTGGAGGGATTTGATGAGCGCGCAGGAGAGGTGTGATGAGTCAGCCGCTCTGAATGGAGCTTCAGGTAATGGAGTTTCATCTGCAGATCTCGTCCGTTTAAAGTGCATCATCTGACATCTGCTCTCGCTCTTTTCCTTACAATAATGGACCGTGGTACCATGTGGTATGAATATGGTAGACTTTCAAAAGTTCCAGAAAGTTACATGTACTACTCTGGCATTTTGGACGTGCACAGTGGTGTTACCGTGGTAATTTGGGCATTTACTATGGTACTTCCATGGTGTTTTTAACATGAACCATTGACAGTATTATCCTTTGGACATGTACAAAGGTGTTACAATAGTGTTTGGTTGTATACCATGCTATTACCGTGGTAATTTGGACATTTACTATGGTACTTCCATAGTGTTTTGGATGTGCACTGTGATATTAGTGTGGTATTTTAGATGTTTACTATAGTATTATCATGGTATTTGAAACATTAACCATTGACAGTATTATCCTTTGGACATGTGGTATTTCCATAGTGTTTTGAATGAATACCGTGTTATTACCGTGGTATTTTGGACATGAACAATGGTATTACCATAGTATTGTGGATGTGCACCTTGGCACTATCATGGTATTTTGGACTTGTAAGTTTACTGTGTTATTACTGTGGTATTTCTGCCATTTACTATGGTAATAACATGTTATTTTGGATGGGCACCATAATATTATTGTGGTGTTTTGGATGTGTACCATAGTATTACAGTGGTATTTTAAGCATTTACCAGAGTATTTTAAACACAGTATTATCCATTGGACAGTACAATGGTGTTACCATAGTATTTTGGATGTATACCATGGTATTACAGTGGTATGTTTGAAGTGAACTGTGGTAGTACTGTGGTATTTTACCATATTATTTTGGACGTATACCAAAAAATTACCATTGTAGATGTGTACCATGGTAGATTTTAGATGTGTACCATGGTTTTACCATAGTATTTTAGACATGAACAATGGCAATACCATGGTATTTTGGATGCGCACCTTGATATTCTGGTGTTTTGGATGTGTACCATAGTATTACTGTTGTATTACCATAGTATTTTGATGTTTACGATGGTAATACCATGGTATTTTAAATATTTACCATTGTAGTACCATAGTAATTTTGATGTTAGCACCACAGTATTATCCTTTGGGCATATACAATAGTATTACCATACTATTTTAGAGTGCACCATGGCCCTATTATGGTATTTTAGTTTGCTTTGTGTAGTATTTAGTACTGTGTTTTTTCTGCCATTTACTATGGTAATAACATGGTGTTTTGGATGTGCGCCAAGATATTAGTGTGGTATTTTAGATGTTTACTATAGTATTATCATGGTATTTTAAACATTAACCATTGACAGTATTATCCTTTGGACATGTACAATGGTGTTACCATAGTATTTTGGATGTATACCATGGTATAACCGTGGTATGTTTGAAATGAACTGTGGTAGTACTGTGGTATTTTACCATATTATTTTGGACGTATACCGTGAAATTACCACAGTAGATGTGTACCATGGTAGATTTTAGATGTGTACCATGGTTTTACCAAAGTATTTCTGATGTTTACAATGGTATTAACATGGTATTTTGACATTTACCATTGAACTACCAGTATTTTAGACATGCACCACATGGCTTTGAATGTTTACCATGATATTACTGTGGTATGTTTGATGTGAACTGTGGTATTTTGGTAATTTAACATGGTTCTACCACAATTGTTTTGGACATATACCATGAAATTCTTTGGGCCATGGTATCACTGTGGCATTTTAGATGTGTACCATGGTTTTACCATAGTATTTTAGACGTGCACTATGTTATTAACATGGTATTTTGGACATAATTATGTATGGTGCCCCAGTGGTATTTTGTGCAATGTGGTATTTTGGATGTGCTTTGTGGTATTTTTGCAGTATATTTTAAAGTACCGATTACTGTATGGCCACAGTATGCTGTATTTGTTTCTATAGGTGTACCCTGATATTAGCATCCGGCAGGATCAGGGTAGTTTTATCCATGTTTGAGTTTTTCCCGTGGTGCTGCATCTGCTGACTCTGATCTTGTCTGCGTTTAGCGAGGTGAATGTGTGATCGTTCTGTAGGAGAATTCTCCTGAGGAGCCGACGACAGTCTCTCTTCACACAATAGCTGCTCGCCCCACTGTTTACAACACACAATTTAGTTTCCTTCCAACAATTATGAGGGAAATTGAATCTCAGGAAATGTTCATTTTCACATCCATTAGAGCGGACAATAACAGGGGAGGCCCTGAAGCCCACAGAGACATCTGTCTTCAAAGACTCGCAGAACTATATGGAAGATTAATATCCAGCCCGGCGACACCAGCGCAACCTCGGGTGTGTTCCCTGAATATCTGCTCATCTCTGAGCCCAAATCACCAACGACATCTCTTTCCTAACCAAACAATGAGAACTAATAATCAGATTCATGTCTTTAACAGTAACTGTGAGGCACTTTTCCTCTGGATTTTTTGGAGAAACGTGTCCTTTTTGATACATCAGGCTTTTATGGCTCATATAGTGAGAATATGGAGCTCAAACTATTTTATCCAAAGGTCCAAACTGAGCAAAAATATGCACAGATGCTGACATTTATATGGATAAAAAGACACAATTATGCTTGTAATGTAAATTAATGAGGACTTTATAACGGTATAGTATTTACTTGCATAAAATGCATATAAATATTAATATCTGCCAATAATATGTCTTAGTCAGATGATATTTAAATGCTTAATTTATGATCAAAACTCTAGTTTAAAAAAATATAATGCAATGCAATACAATGATGACTGACAGATGAACCTTCATCAAAAGTCTGAAGATCATATTTGATACTCATGATTTTTCCAAAAATGATGTATGGATGATCAAGGAAACTGAAGTTGCTAATATTAGTGATATCTCAAGATGAACACTTACTGAAAGGTTTGGGATTGATCAAACTTTATTAATGTTTTTTTTATCTATTAACTGTATTTGAACATACATTTATTTTTGTTTAATTTTATTTATTTATTATTACATGTTATATTTTCATTTTATTTTATTTATTATATTTGAACATATATAAAATAATAAATTACAACTTATTCTCAAATAAAATCAAGCAATTTATTTTATTTTATTATTTTATGAATTGTATTTGAACATATGTGTATAAAATAATAAAAAACATAACTTAGGTTCAAATTAAATAAATAAATAAAATAAAAACACAACTTATGTTCACATAAACACAAAAGATTGTGATTAACTTTGTAATGGGTTTTATTTTACATACATTTATTTTTATTTATTTGAACATAAGTTGTATTTTTATTTTATTTTATTAAAAATAATCCTTCAGTCCAGTAAGTGTTCATCTTGAAATATTACTAATAATATAGAAGTTATTGTAACGTTTACTTGATAAAAGTGCAGATTTGAGATCATAAAGACACGAGCTGAAGGACTAAAGATGTCTAAAGCGGCGCAAACTCTCGATCAGACGACAGAAGGACAGCAGGAGATCCTCAGATCCTCTTCAGAAACAGAGGCTTTATGAGCTTCAATGAAAGAGTGAGAAATGAAAGAGTGCGGGATGAAAGAGTGAGGGATGAAAGAGTGAGCAATGAAAGAGTGAGCAATGAAAGATTGAGGAATGACAGAGTGAGGAATGAAAGAGTGAGGGATGAAAGAGTGCGGGATGAAAGAGTGAGGGATGAAAGAGTGAGGGATGAAAGAGTGAGGGATGAAAGAGTGCGGGATGAAAGAGTGAGGGATGAAAGAGTGAGGGATGAAAGAGTGCGGATGAAAGAGTGAGGGATGAAGTGAGTGAGGGATGAAGCAAGTGAGCAATGAAAGAGTGAGGGATGAAAGAGTGAGGAATGACAGAGTGAGGGATGACAGAGTGAGGAATGACAGAGTGAGGGATGACAGAGTGAGGGATGACAGAGTGAGGGATGAAAGAGTGAGGGATGACAGAGTGAGGAATGAAAGAGTGAGGGATGAAAGAGTGAGGAATGACAGAGTGAGGGATGACAGAGTGAGGAATGACAGAGTGAGGGATGACAGAGTGAGGGATGACAGAGTGAGGGATGAAAGAGTGAGGAATTACAGAGTGAGGGATGACAGAGTGAGGAATGACAGAGTGAGGGATGACAGAGTGAGGGATGACAGAGTGAGGGATGAAAGAGTGAGGGATGACAGAGTGAGGGATGACAGAGTGAGGGATGACAGAGTGAGGGATGAAAGAGTGAGGGATGACAGAGTGAGGGATGACAGAGTGAGGAATGACAGAGTGAGGGATGACAGAGTGAGGGATGACAGAGTGAGGGATGAAAGAGTGAGGGATGACAGAGTGAGGAATGAAAGAGTGAGGGATGAAAGAGTGAGGAATGACAGAGTGAGGGATGACAGAGTGAGGAATGACAGAGTGAGGGATGACAGAGTGAGGGATGAAAGAGTGAGGGATGACAGAGTGAGGGATGACAGAGTGAGGAATGACAGAGTGAGGGATGACAGAGTGAGGGATGACAGAGTGAGGGATGAAAGAGTGAGGGATGACAGAGTGAGGAATGAAAGAGTGAGGGATGAAAGAGTGAGGAATGACAGAGTGAGGGATGACAGAGTGAGGAATGACAGAGTGAGGGATGACAGAGTGAGGGATGAAAGAGTGAGGGATGACAGAGTGAGGGATGACAGAGTGAGGGATGAAAGAGTGAGGGATGACAGAGTGAGGGATGAAAGAGTGAGCAATGAAAGAGTGAGGGATGAAAGAGTGAGGGATGACAGAGTGAGGGATGAGAGTGAGCAATGACAGAGTGAGGGATGACAGAGTGAGGGATGAAAGAGTGAGCAATGAAAGAGTGAGAGATGAAAGAGTGAGCAATGAAAGAGTGAGGGATGAAAGAGTGAGGGATGAAAGAGTGCGGGATGAAAGAGTGAGGGATGAAGTGAGTGAGCAATGAAAGAGTGAGGGATGAAGTGAGTGAGGGATGACAGAGTGAGGGATGAAAGAGTGAGGGATGAAAGAGTGAGCAATGAAAGAGTGAGGGATGAAGTGAGTGAGGGATGACAGAGTGAGGAATGACAGTGAGGGATGAAAGAGTGAGCAATGAAAGAGTGAGGGATGAAAGAGTGAGGGATGACAGAGTGAGGGATGAGAGTGAGCAATGACAGAGTGAGGGATGACAGAGTGAGGGATGAAAGAGTGAGCAATGAAAGAGTGAGAGATGAAAGAGTGAGCAATGAAAGAGTGAGGGATGAAAGAGTGAGGGATGAAAGAGTGCGGGATGAAAGAGTGAGGGATGAAGTGAGTGAGCAATGAAAGAGTGAGGGATGAAGTGAGTGAGGGATGACAGAGTGAGGGATGAAAGAGTGAGGGATGAAAGAGTGAGCAATGAAAGAGTGAGGGATGAAGTGAGTGAGGGATGACAGAGTGAGGGATGAAAGAGTGAGGGATGAAAGAGTTAGGGATGAAGCGAGTGAGGGGTGAAAGAGTGAGGGATGACAGAGTGAGGGATGACGCGAGTGAGGGATGAAAGAGTGAGGGATGAAAGAGTGAGGGATGAAAGAGTTAGGGATGAAGCGAGTGAGGGATGAAAGAGTGAGGGATGAAAGAGTGAGGGATGACAGAGTGAGGGATGACAGAGTGAGGGATGAAAGAGTGAGGGATGAAAGAGTGAGGGATGAAAGAGTGAGGGATGAAAGAGTGAGGGATGAAAGAGTGAGGGATGAAAGAGTTAGGGATGAAGCGAGTGAGGGATGAAAGAGTGAGGAATGACAGAGTGAGGGATGAAGCGAGTGAGGGATGACGCGAGTGAGGGATGAAAGAGTGAGGGATGACAGAGTGAGGGATGAAAGAGTGAGGGATGAAAGAGTGAGGGATGAAAGAGTGAGGGATGAAAGAGTTAGGGATGAAGCGAGTGAGGGATGAAAGAGTGAGGGATGAAAGAGTTAGGGATGAAGCGAGTGAGGGATGAAAGAGTGAGGGATGACAGAGTTAGGGATGAAGCGAGTGAGGGATGAAAGAGTGAGGGATGAAAGAGTGAGGGATGAAGCGAGTGAGGGATGAAGTGAGTGAGGGATGAAAGAGTGAGGGATGAAAGAGTGAGGGATGAAGTGAGTGAGGGATGAAAGGGTGAGGGATGAAAGAGTGAGGGATGAAAGAGTGAGGGATGAAGTGAGTGAGGGATGAAAGAGTGAGGGATGAAAGAGTGAGGGATGAAGTGAGTGAGGGATGAAAGGGTGAGGGATGAAAGAGTGAGGGATGAAAGAGTGAGGGATGAAAGAGTGAGGGATGAAAGAGTAAGGGATGAAGTGAGTGAGGGATGAAAGAGTGAGGGATGAAAGAGTGAGGGATGAAAGAGTGAGGGATGAAAGAGTGAGGGATGAAGTGAGTGAGGGATGAAAGGGTGAGGGATGAAAGAGTGAGGGATGAAAGAGTAAGGGATGAAGTGAGTGAGGGATGAAAGAGTGAGGGATGAAAGAGTGAGGGATGAAAGAGTGAGGGATGAAAGAGTGAGGGATGAAAGAGTAAGGGATGAAGTGAGTGAGGGATGAAAGAGTGAGGGATGAAAGAGTGAGGGATGAAAGAGTGAGGGATGAAAGAGTGAGGGATGAAAGAGTGAGGGATGAAAGAGTGAGGGATGAAAGAGTGCGGGATGAAGCGAGCGAGTCTGAAGCAGTGTTTAGCGCTGTATCGCCGTGGCGACGCTCGGATGGAGGGATGATGTATTTGGGGAAGAGTTTGAAGGTGAAGTCCTCTGGCTCTGCGTTTCCACGGCCGCGTGTTTGATAAAAGTATTTGTTTGCGAGATAAATGGCCGTTCTCCAGCTGAAGATGACAGGCAACACAAAGATGATATTGAATTGATTTCTGAAATGTTGCAGAACTGACTGTTTGATGTATACGGGCAGACATGAATCATAAAAATTCTATTAAAAAAGCTCTTGAATGGTTGACAGCGGAATATTATTTCTGATGATTAATTTGACTCAGTCATTATGGACGGGGCTCCAGTCAGATCGCCTCCTACAAAATTGCTTTTCATTCCCTCTTGAATACCCCGACAAGCTCTCTCTCTCTCTCTCTCTCTCTCTCTCTCTCTCTCTCTCTCTCTCTCTCTCTCTCTCTCTCTCTCTCTCTCTCTCTCTCTCTCTCTCTCTCTCTCTCTCTCCATACGGATGATAAAAACACCAGAGCCAATCACAAACTTCAGCGTTATGAAAACATGGTCTGTGCTTCCAAAAGTTGATTTTGATAATGCCGTATTTCCAGCAACTTTCTGTGATTCCAGAGCCAGATCTGAAGCTGCCAACTTTACACATCCAAAAAACTGATTCTTACTTGTTTATCTGCATAATATTTATATAATTGTGTTTATGCCTCTCTTCACAAAGTAATTAGACAGGCATTATGTCTACTGTTGCTCATACTTACACAAACGTTTGGGATTGATCAGACGTTTTTTAAATATTTTATTGTTTGTATTTGAAAATTTTTATATTTTATTATTTTATTTTGTTTGTACATAAGTTGTATTTTTATTTTATTTTATTTATTTTAACATAATTAAAAAAAAATATTTTATTTGTTGTATTTGAACGTGTTTAAAATAATAATAAATATAACTTATGTATATTTATTTATAAATAAATAAATAAAACCAAACACAACAAATGAAATAAAATAAATTACAACTTATGTCAAATCAAATAAATAAAATTAAAATTAAACATATAAATTAAAAAATTAAATATAAAAAATATAAATTCAAATGAAAATGAAAAATTATTTTATTTTATTTGAACAGTAAAATAAAAAGGCGTGTTTTGTAAATTTTATTTAAACATTTTTTATTTAATTTTATTTTATAAATTGTATTTGAACATACATTTTTATTTTATTTAAGTTGTAATTTATTATATTACATTATTTTATTTTAATTTATATTATTTATATTGAATTTATTTTATTTTCATTTTTAGGCTATGTATTTTTTTTATTTGAACATAAGTTCTATTTTTATAATAATTTCATTTGTTTATTTATAATAACATAAATAAATATAAATAAATAAATAAATAAATAAATAAATAAATAAATAAATAAATAAATAAATAAATAAATAAATAAATAAATAAATAAATAAATAAATAAAACTTGTCCAATTACCACAAATGAAATAAAATAATTTACAACTTATGTCAAATAAAATAAAAATGAAACTTATAAAAAAATTATAAATTAAATATAAAAATATAAATTCAAATGAAAAATAAAATAAAAATGTATTTTATTATTTTAATTTTATTTGAACAGTAAAGTAAAAAGGCATATTTTTTAATTTGAACATTTTTTTATTTAAGTTGTTTTTTATTTTATTTTATTTATGTTATTTATTTTATTTATTTTATTTATTTTATTTTATTTTATTTTATTCATTTTTTTTTATTTTTTTATTTTTATTTATTTTTTTATTTTTTTTTACGGTATTTAATTTGCCAAGCAAACACGTCTCTCAGGATCCTCAGCGGATGTAAAGCTGATTCTCTCTGTTTTCCCGCAGCAGAATTACTCAGGACACGGAGGGGGCAGCGGGAACGGCGGAGGGGGGGGAGACGAGGACTACGAGATCCCCCCTATAACCCCCCCGAATCACCCCGAGCCGCCCCTGCTGCACCTGATGGACCCCGAGTCCAGCTACCTGTGTCACTCCATCCCTCACAACGGCCTGATCAACCCGTACTCCTACCCCGAGCTGCCCGCCCTCATGATGTCCAACATGCTGGCCCAGGACGGACACCTGCTGTCCAGCCAGATGCCCTCGGTGAGTCCCTGTGCGGAGCGCTCCCTACATAGACAGCACTGTTAGGCATCCCAGACACAAAGGCTGTTCCAAACTCATGATAAAGCATGACATTTATCCTTTGTGGATCTGACAGTCCCATAATGCACTGCAATCTAGCTCTAACATGAATATGAAAATCAGTACTGAAAATTATCATTAGGACATTAGTGTGTGCACTTTGCATTATCATACCAGTAGCATTGTTCGGTGTAATTTTTGCTCAGTTCATGTATATAATTATTAATATTCTATATAAATATTTATTATATATATATACATTTATCTTGTTTTAAGAATATTTAAAGGAAAAATACTGATTAAAAATATATGTATTTTGTCCTTAACTATTTGTCAAGCTCAAATTTAGCATCAATTATAGTTATTATATTACTTATTAAAATGTTTTAATTATTAATAGGGATGCACGATATATCGGCCACCTTATCGGTAACAACCGATATATGTACATTTTTTATGTTATCGGTTCGATAAGAAACTTTGTTTTTGTAATCAGGTTATCAAAAATTATATAAAAATATAGATGTATCTGATATATCGGTTATCGGCTTTCAAAAATAAAGAATTATTGGTTATCGGCATCAATTGATATATATAATTTTTTTATGTTATCGTTATCGGCCCGAAAAGACACTTTGTTTTTGTAATCAGGTTATCAAAAATTATATAAAAATATAGATTTATCAGATATATCGGTTATCGGCTTTCAAATATAAAGAATCATTGGTTATCGGTATCAACCGATATTTGTAATTTTTTTATGTTATCGTTATCGGTCCGAAAAGAAACGTTGTTTTTGTAATCAGGTTATCAAAAATTATATAAAAATATAGATTTATCGGATATATCGGTTATCGTCTTTCAAATATAAAGAATTATCGGTTTTCGGTATCAACCGATATATGTAATTTTTTTATGTTATCGGTCCGAAAAGTAACGTTGTTTTTTTAATCAGGTTATCAAAAATTATATAAAAATATAGATTTAACGGATATATCGGTTATCGGCTTTCAAATATAAAGAATTATTGGTTATCAATATCAACCAAAATGTTCATATTGCATACATTGCATCCCTAAATAAAATAATGTATGTAAATATTTATTTTAATTTATCATGTATTAAATATTATTTATTTACAAATTATATAATTTATATTTACAGCAGAAAATGCTAATTAAATTTGTTGTTAGTCTGTATCTTCTCCTGGTTTTCCGTAGCAATAAAAACAATAATGGCAATTTGCATATGTAAATGATATGCAGATGAGGTTTTGCATAATTAAAAAGGCATTGTATGCTCCATGTTTGGTGTTTCCGGGAGAAATCCGGGTGGAGGGGAAA
>NC_137110.1:50080731-50085731 GCF_949357685.1 Gobio gobio | reverse complement strand
TGAAACTTTGAAGCCTTTGTGAATCAATTGTTTCAAACTAGTGATTCGGAGCACTTATCAAATTGCCAAAGATTTCACATGATCACATGATTTCAGTAAACAAGGCTATAATCGCTTCAAAATCATAACTAACAGTGCAAACACAATGTAAATAAGAGATTTGTTGATTATAACAGGAGTTTTGGGGCAAGTTCAGGACTGAGTCACTGATAAACACAGGATATTCTTATAATATGATGAACTATAGCTCAAGGAAAATTTGATTTCTCAGTTCATGACCCCTTTAAATGTTTTAAAAACGTTATACGAACGTTAAGGGAACTTTTTATCATTTTGAAAACATTATGGAAATGTTACTTGTAAACAACAAATAGCGTTTTGTGGCTCTTTAATGTGTGGTGATCGCTGTAGCGCCTCGTGAACCCATCATCTATTCCTTCTGGTTCATTGATAAGCATCAAATAAACATAAATGAACACTAAAAGAAAAGTTGTTTCAACCTCGAAAAGACGTCAGTAAACACCGTTTTCCAAGTTCAAGTGCACCGGCGTTAATCTACAAACTCTCCTGACTGCTTTGTCGGACAAACCGGCCGATTCTGCGATGTGATTGGTCAGATCGCCTGTCAATCAAACTCGCGGCGAAGGGTGAATTAGTAACATTTAAAAGAACGTCCAACTGAAATCGAGTGGTTTGATAATGTTAGTGGTTTGCTCGTTACTTTGAGAGAACATTTCCAGAACGTTCCCAGTTAGCTGGGAATAACATTTATGCACAACTAACACTTCTGTTTGTGTTTCTGGCAGTGTAGGATTAAATCCAACAGCAAAAGACCCAACAATGTGTTGAGTGTTTACATCCGCAGAATCCAATGCAAACATGGCCGGTCCGCTCGGTTAGCGGTGCTGCGGTGTTGTTTATGGGATGTGTAGCTGCGGTTTGGTCGGGGCTTTATCACAAACAGAAGCCTTTGCTGATGAAATGAATCTCTGCCATCAGGGGGTCAGTGCATATATTCCGTCTCCAGAAGAGGAGAGAAGAGAAGCCATTAGGTTTCATCTTCCGTCTTGAGTAGAGCGAGCTGGAGAGATCTTTTTTCATTAGAGCGACGGAGAGAGAGAGAGAGAGAGAGACTGTCAGAGAAAAGAGATGGAGAGAGATGGGCTGGAGGGGCAGAAAGAGTGATAGAGGAGCGATGAGGAAGACGGGAGGAGCAGAAAGAGGTTGAGTGACTGAACACGGCACACGGGATAAAAGGAAAACTGCTTTGAATGGAATGTCATCAGTACTAAGAGCTTTTTAAAGTATATCAAACAATTTAGATGGAGCGCTGCTGCATGGACACGACTTCCATCTTCATAACTGCGTTTGCTCTTCTGACGAAGAATAAATATCTTTACTGTTAATGCATGCTAATTCACGCCGTCTGAACGCGACAAACAAACTAACCAGAGCGGTGCAATGGGGAAGATTTGGTGTTTTCGCGTTTAGAAATTGCTTGTAATTAATTGCAAAGAAACGGCAATCTGTTCAGCCCACTAATGCGGTAGCTGTCATAGCATGCCGTGTTTGATATTTAATATCTGCGTAGCATTGATGTTATTAATCTAACCTTTACTGTACTGTACAAATATCTCATAAGGGAAGAAATGGCTTCAAGCGAGAGCCAGCTGTGCTTTGTGGATATCAAAGTTAAACATGTATGTTAACGCAATGATTGGAGCTGTGAGCAGATGCTGGTTTTGTATGCAACATGCTTCATTAATAAAATGTCACATTTCAATGAAGTTTCAAGGGCAATCAAGTGAGTAAAAAACATGCCATTATCAAGAGGATCATTTGCATTTACCACAACAGTTGTGTGTCCTTCAGTACGAGGGTTTTATGTATGTTGTAATATAGTCTACATTTGATGTTTTAGTGTTTTGTTTCCTCCGCGAATGCAGACGGGAATGTGTTTATTCGTTGATGTTAAGAGTCAATACAGTCTACACTGGAGGAACAAAAGCATTCATGTGCATCTGTTAGATCGTTCGTTTTGGGGGCCGTTTACACAACAACGTTTTCAACTAAAAATGTGTTTTGGTCCTTCATTTACACGACAGTGACATTTCGAGGGCCTGAAAATAAAAGCTGGCCATTTAAACCACAAAAAAATGTGTGAAAACCAAACGGCAACCTCCCGCAGTTTCTCTTGAAGCCGATATGGAAGTGACTTAAACTGCAGTTCATGGACTGGCCACTAGAGGAGCAGAATCTCATTGAGCTCATGTTAAAATGCTCAACTTTACAGCAGAAGAACACATGTTTACAGTCTGGGACAAACTGTGCTTTTGGTCTATACGGCTAATGTTGCCCCTCATGACGACTGTGAGGGGGGTGAGTTTTTTTATAACTCATCCGTTTACATTATATAAAGCCTTAAAGTTCTGCATAATTAAGGGCGTGGCCACTTTGAGTGACAGGTGGATTGCCGTTTGTCTGCTGTCTGTTAGTCATCACCTCAGCTCCGCCCACGTCCCGCCTCTTTGCCCATTTTCTGTTATCCGGTAGTGATGCGCGATGATGCGCTGACAAGATGGCGACGGCCAGCTCGACTCGACTTTACGCTTCAAAACTGCTCTTCAGATCCTATGGGGGACGTCACGGACACTACGGCCATATTTTTTTACAGTCTATGGGGAAAACGTAGACGCCATGCGCATGCATATTCATGTCCAGTCTGTAGGTCGTGTAGTTTCTTTATAAAGTGATATCGCCATCTACTGGCCTGGCAGCAGAACAAAGTGGTTTTAGTCGTTTTCGTGGATCTGTGTGAACAAATTAATCTGTGTTACAAATTAATCACAAATCAAATTTAACTGAGCAAGTACCTCCAAATGATCATTTAAAGTCATTATTGTGTTAAATGATAAGTGATACGGTAAATGTCTTAGTGAGGGAGTCATTGAGTCACATTTGCACGTGTGATATCGTCTAACTATCATCATATAAATATGAGATATTTGTCCTGATATCTTGCATTTTAACCGCATTATATACACAGTAAAAAATGATCGTGATTTTAACGGTAAAAGACTGTAAAAATGATACGGTTAAAAAACGTTAAAAAAGTTTCCGTACTATATACGGTGAATAACTGTAGTAGATGTAACCTTACATTTTATGTCATTTTACAGTAAAATACCGTTAAATGTACAGTTTTTGGAAGTGAATTTGGAAGTTGTTGTGTAATTTACAGTGAAAAACCGTAAAATTGACATTTCCAGAATTCCCTGCGTGGCGCTTCATATTTGATGTATTTTCATTGAAATAATTGTATCTTAGTTTTTTTCTAATCAATTATGAACATTAGGGTTTTGTGATTGGTGGTTAAAGCTTTGGTTCATCATGTGACTCTCATCTCCACTGTGATTGGTGGTTAAAGCTTTGGTTCATCATGTGACTCTCATCTCCACTGTGATTGGTGGTTAAAGGGATAGTTCACCCAAAAAATTTAATTCTGTCATCATTTACTCACCCTCAAGTTGTTCCAAACCTGAATGAGTTTCTTTGTTCTGCTGAACACAAAAGAAGATATTTTGAAGAATGTTTGTAACCAAGTAGATAGAGCAACCATTGACTACCATAGTAGGGGAAAAAATACTATGGTAGTCAATGGTTGCTCTATCTGCTTTGTTACAAACATTCTTCAAAATATCTTCTTTTGTGTTCAGCAGAACAAAGAAACTCATTCAGGTTTGGAACAACTTTAGGGTGAGTAAATGATGACAGAATTTAAAGTTTTGGGTGAACTATCCCTTTAAAGCTTTGGTTCATCATGTGACTCTCATCTCCACTGTGATTGGTGGTTGTCAGTATATATCAAAGATACATACCAGGTATGAGTATTTCAATAGGTTGGTAATTTAACATTATTTTAGTTAATGAAATACGGTTTAACTTAAATCTGTAAAACCTAAAATGTCGCTACCGTATTTTTACGGTAAGGTTCTGGTAACCACAGTTACCATCGCGCATTGAGCTGTTGTCCTGCTTCATGTTTGTCACCAATCACTTTACGAAATGTAAGATTAATATGTTATTTTTCCCATAACTAGTTAATTAGGTTAACGCATTACATCAACAGCACTACTAAAAATGCACGCAATTGTTTCAAGTCACTTAGGATAAAAGCATCTGGCAAATGCATAAACGTAAATAAATGCAGAATAGCAGCATTGCTGTGAGTATCCTCCTGTCTGTGTGTTTAGTCAGTGCGGTGTGGTGTGGAGCGTATAATGGGCGGCCGGTTCTGTGGATGTAGTAATGGTTTTACAGCCCTGTACTTAGACTGGTAGATTCATCACCGCCTGAATGAACCGGACTGCGGTCGGGACTGAACCAGAAATAGCCCGAAGATGATGGCCTGCCCAAACTCGCAGGCTATTTGTGGCCGTTCGGCCTTCCAGCAGCTTTAATCAAATGTATTTTTGTTGAATTCCACCCAAGATTTGAAAATAAAATGCCCACCGAAAGGGTTTACGGCATTTGTCAGGTTTGCAGAAGAATGGGAAACGGCAGCTTTCTCCTCCCGGACGGATGGAGCGATGTGCGATTAATCAATATAAAGCAAAAGATATTTGCATCACGGCACAACTCAGGGATTACATTTGTAGCGGAAATGCTTTATGGAACTATTAATATCTTTTATTTTCTTTCCCTCCATCGCAGTTCAAAGAGCGTAATAGAATGCATTTCCTGCAAGGAATATTACACCGATGATTGATGGATCTGGAGAGAACGGGGAAAACATTGGGCTGTTCAATAGGCCCTGCGAAATCTGGCCTCGCACAGAACGAGAGAACGAGAGAGAGAGAGAGAGAGAGAGAACGAGAGAGAGAGAGGGAGAGAGAGAGAGGGAGAGAGAGAGAGAGAGAGAGAGAGAGAGGGAACGAGAGAACCCCCCTGGTTTTTAAACAGCTTTCTTTTCACCTTTGCGATTATTTATTTTCAAATAG
>NC_137110.1:49998231-50075731 GCF_949357685.1 Gobio gobio | reverse complement strand
ATTCATTATATTAGCCGTTATATTCATTATATTAGCCGTTATATTCATTATATTAGCCGTTATATTCATGATATTAGCCGTTATATTCATGATATTAGCCGTTATATTCATGATATTAGCCGTTATATTCATTATATTAGCCGTTATATTCATTATATTAGCCGTTATATTCATGATATTAGCCGTTATATTAATGATATTAGCCGTTATATTCATGATATTAGCCGTTACATTAATTATATTAGCCGTTATATTAATTATATTAGCCGTTATATTCATGATATTAGCCGTTATATTCATGATATTAGCCGTTATATTCATGATATTAGCCTTTATATTCATGATATTAGCCGTTATATTCATTATATTAGCCGTTATATTCATGATATTAGCCTTTATATTCATGATATTAGCCGTTATATTCATTATATTAGCCGTTATATTCATGATATTAGCCGTTATATTCATGATATTAGCCGTTATAGTCATTATATTAGCCGTTATATTAATGATATTAGCCGTTATATTCATGATATTAGCCGTTACATTAATTATATTAGCCGTTATATTAATTATATTAGCCGTTATATTCATGATATTAGCCGTTATATTCATGATATTAGCCGTTATATTCATGATATTAGCCGTTATATTAATGATATTAGCCGTTATATTCATGATATTAGCCGTTACATTAATTATATTAGCCGTTATATTAATTATATTAGCCGTTATATTCATGATATTAGCCGTTATATTAATGATATTAGCCGTTATATTAATTATATTAGCCGTTATATTCATGATATTAGCCGTTATATTCATGATATTAGCTGTTATATTAATGATATTAGCCGTTATATTAATGATATAAGCCGCTATATTAATTATATTAGCCGTTAATATTAATTATATTAGCCGTTATATTAATTATATTAGCCGTTATATTCATGATATTAGCCGTCATGATATTAGCCGTTATATTCATGATATTAGCCGTTATTTTCATGATATTAGCCGTTATATTAATTATATTAGCCGTTATATTAATTATAATAGCCGTTATATTAATTATATTAGCCGTTATATTCATGATATTAGCCGTTATATTCATTATATTAGCCGTTATATTCATGATATTAGCCGTTATATTCATGATATTAGCCGTTATATTCATTATATTAGCCGTTATATTAATGATATTAGCCGTTATATTCATTATATTAGCCGTTATATTCATGATATTAGCCGTTATATTCATGATATTAGCCGTTATATTAATTATATTAGCCGTTATATTCATGATATTAGCCGTTATATTCATGATATTAGCCGTTATATTAATGATATTAGCCGTTATATTCATGATATTAGCCGTTATATTCATGATATTAGCCGTTATATTCATGATATTAGCCGTTATATTAATGATATTAGCCGTTATATTCATGATATTAGCCGTTATATTAATGATATTAGCTGTTATATTCATGATTTTAGCCGTTATATTAATGATATTAGCCGTTATATTAATTATATTAGCCGTTATATTCATGATATTAGCCGTTATATTAATGATATTAGCCGTTATATTCAGGATATTAGCCGTTATATTAATGATATTAGCTGTTATATTCATGATTTTAGCCGTTATATTAATGATATTAGCCGTTATATTAATTATATTAGCTGTTATATTCATGATATTAGCCGTTATATTAATGATATTAGCCGTTATATTCATGATATTAGCCGTTATATTAATGATATTAGCCATTATATTCATGATATTAGCCGTTATATTCATGATATAAGCCGTTATATTAATGATATTAGCCGTTATATTCATGATATTAGCCGTTATATTCATTATATTAGCCGTTATATTCATTATATTAGCCGTTATATTCATTATATTAGCCGTTATATTCATTATATTAGCCGTTATATTCATGATATTAGCCGTTATATTAATGATATTAGCCGTTATATTAATGATATTAGCCGTTATATTCATGATATTAGCCGTTATATTAATGATATTAGCCATTATATTCATGATATTAGCCGTTATATTCATGATATAAGCCGTTATATTCATGATATTAGCCGTTATATTCATGATATTAGCCGTTATATTAATGATATTAGCCGTTATATTCATATTAGCCGTTATATTAATGATATTAGCCGTTATATTAATGATATTAGCCGTTATATTAATGATATTAGCCGTTATATTCATGATATAAGCCGTTATATTAATGATATTAGCCGTTATATTCATGATATTAGCCGTTATATTAATGATATTAGCCGTTATATTCATATTAGCCGTTATATTCATGATATTAGCCGTTATATTCATGATATTAGCCGTTATATTAATGATATTAGCCGTTATATTCATGATTTTAGCCGTTATATTAATGATATTAGCCGTTATATTAATGATATTAGCCGTTATATTCATCATATTAGCCGTTATATTCATATTAGCCGTTATATTCATGATATTAGCCGTTATATTCATATTAGCCGTTATATTCATGATATTAGCCGTTATATTCATATTAGCCGTTATATTCATGATATTAGCCGTTATATTCATATTAGCCGTTATATTCATGATATTTTAACATGATGTTTAAACAACCGATTCGCTGGTTTAAAACAACCGATTCGCTGGGTTAAAACAATCCAATCGCTGGTTTAAAACAACCCAATCGCTGGGTTAAAACAACCCAATCGCTGGGTTAAAACAACCCAATCGCTGGGTTAAAACAACCCAATCGCTCGGTTAAAACAGCCCATTCCCTGGGTTAAAACAGCCCAATCGCTGGGTTAAAACAACCCATTCGCTGGGTTAAAACAGCCCATTCGCTGGTTTAAAACAACCCAATCTCTGGGTTAAAACAACCCATTGGCTGGGTTAAAACCACCCATTCGCTGGGTTAAAACAACCCATTCGCTGGGTTAAAACAACCCAATCGCTGGTTTAAAACAACCCATTCGCTGGGTTAAAACAACCCAATCGCTGGGTTAAAACAACCCATTCTCTGGGTTAAATCAACCCAATCACTGGGTTAAAACAACCCATTCTCTGGGTTAAATCAACCCAATCACTGGGTTAAAACAACCCATTCGCATTCGCTGGGTTAAAACAATCCAATCGCTGGGTTAAAACAACCCATTCGCTGGGTTAGTCCATTTTCAACCCAACTTGTGTTGTTTTTAACCCAACATTTTTTAGAGTGTACTTAAATAATCGAAACTGAAATATAAATTAATATAAAACTAAATAGATATATTGAAAAATATAATAAAATTATAATTACAAAAAAACAATAAAATGACAAAAACTTTCATTAAAATTACAATGAAAAAATCAAAACTAAACTGTATTGATATGGAGGTCGGATCATTTGTTGGGGTGAATCTGAGCCCAGTTGGAGATCTGAGACTCGAATTTCACTGCTGTGATATTAATAAAGAGCTGTGATGATCATCTGTGCGGTCAGTTGTTCTCCAGCACAGAGATATGAAACATAAAGCACAGATATGAACCATCAGCGCTGTAGAGCCGGATCTGAGCTGGCTCCGCTGTCACCAACACGTGCTGAGCCTGTGTGAAGAGTTAACACACTTACTAATCATCCTTAAATGAACCTAATTGTTGCTGCGACACCCCGCTGACTCTGACTCTGAGTGTGTGTGTGTGTGTGTGTGTGTGTGTGCGCGTGGCTTCTGACTGCAGGCTTCTTTTCTCATTAGATGCAGTAGAAATGTTCTGTCTTTCTGTCTGTTCCGTGTGTTGATACGGCCGTCTCTCTTCTTCCAAAGCCATTTCAGAGCTGTCATGTCAAACTGCGCTCGCTGACTTCAGCCCAAACAACCAGGAAGGAAAGATAAACCCAGTGAGCTCCTGCGGTCTAAATGGGCATCTGCCTGCTAAGGGCCCGCTCAGCTGCCTGCTAAGGGCCCGCTCGTGTTAATGGAGGCCGTCTGCATCGGGTCTCGCTGGTTCTGTTCAGATGGAATACTAGCTCACTGCAGACTACACACTCGAACAATGCTGGGTTAAAAACAACCCAAGTTGGGTTGAAAATGGACTAACCCAGCAATTGGGTTGTTTTAACCCAGCGCTTGGGTTAAATGTTTGCTTAAAACAACCCAATCGCTAGGTTTGTCCATTTTCAACCCAACTTGGGTTGTTTTTAACCCAGAGTTTTTAAGAGTGTTGTTATTAAAAACAGCTGGCACTGTTACATTATGAACATTTTAAACAGTTTGAGAAATAGTTGTCATGTGACTTCAAAATGTAAAATTATTTTCTATTTTAATCATTTTTAAAGGTCCCATGGCATGGCATTTTTCTATTATTTTATAATGTTTCCTGAGGTGTACTTATATTGTTAGTATGATTTTTACATCATAAAATGTCATAATTTAGAAATAAAAGGCATTTTTTCTATACTGCTGTTTGCCCTGTGGCTGAATGCCCTGCTTCAAGAGGCGTGTCTGCTGTGAGACTTCAGTAAAAACGCCCACTGTTGTGATTGGCTGACATCTTTGCATTTGAAATGAGCGGAGGGGGCGTGGTTTAACGAGGTCTACGCCGCACGAGCTGCTGCCAGAGAGACGGATGGACCTGAGTTCACTTCTCATCAGTTCTCTCAGCATGTCTCAGTTCAGGGTGAACTGTTGTAGTTACTAGAATATACTTCAGGTTATTAGTTTATTTCTAGTCGGAGGGGCTGTCACTCATGTCAGAAAGTTAGTAACTTTAGTAAATTATGGATCAGCGCTGACTCGAGACGCGAACCGTTTAGAACGATTCAGTCCGATTTGGTGAACTGGTTCGGTTCACTAAAAAGAACCGATTCAAAAGAATGATTCGTTCGCGAACCGGACATCACGGAGACGGAGCGATTGCTAACAAAGTTATTTATAGTAACTACTGAGTTATGAGAGTGCTGTCAGTCAGCGCGAGTTTATTGTGTTTGTATCTGAGAGTTCTGAATAAACACGAGTCCCAGTCACACCGAGTCCTCTTCATCATTATTCTACCAACTTTGTAACACATGCAATGTACCATTACAGCGAGAGGAACGAGTTAGTAAGTTTGATTAAAGCATTATTTCTAGATATGTTCCAATCATATGAAAAGCGTCAGTGACGCGCATTGAGTAACTTACACAGCGCAAACAAAGACACAACAGCAGTAATCGAATGTAATCCAGTTTATTGTGGGGAAAGCTGGCTAGCCTAGCCGGATACCCTCACGCTTACCCCCTTCTGCTTAATCTCACCCGCGTTTGGTGCCTCCGCTGTGGGCAGATGCAGTACTGGGGGTCGGGGATGTTGAAGGCCGAGCTTCGGCGTGCGTGAGGTTTATCTCTAAAGACGTGGCTCTGCCGATGTTTTAGCAGAAACTCCCGACTGTATGCACATTTAAGAACCGATAGACGCGACGTGGACGTACAAAAACACTGACTCACAAGATAGAAAACACGAAAACACCGTTCTGTCTGGAGAGAGAGAAGCCGCAGTGTGTGCACGAATAATAAATAATTAGCTACACATCAGAAATCACTGATCACAGATCAGAAGGAACTGAAGAAAGACTTCTGTTTTCATTTTGTACATCCAAACACTGAGAAACTGCAGCATTCACTCGTTCACAACCCATGATCTCTGGAGCGTTTGCATGGGCGTGGCAGATTCTCTGGGTGGAGGAAAGGGAGGAAACCGTTCCTGCTTGGACGTCAAACCAGGAGACTTCAGGATTGGCTCGTCTGGCCTGTCATTTTCTCAAAGGCAGAGAGAGACAGCCAGAACTCGGGTTTACACCGATCAACATTTCTATCCACTTGGGGACAATATTCAGGCTAGGGGAACTCATATTAATGTTGAAAAACCTCATAAAATGAAAATTTCATGCCATGGGACCTTTAATCATTTTACATTTAAAAATTAAAAATACATACATTCACTCTAAAAAATGCTGGGTTAAAAACAACCCAAGTTGGGTTGAAAATGGACAAACCCAGTGATTGGGTTGTTGGGTTAAATGTTTGCTTAAAACAACCCAATTGCCGGGTTAGTCCATTTTCAACCCAGCTTTATTTTAGAGTGATTTATTTACTTTTAATTTACACAATTTTTTTTAATTGAATAATTATTTTCTATGTTAAGTACATTTAAATATGACATTTTAGCTAAAATATATATTAAACAAAAATACTTTTGGCATTGAAATGACTGCTATTTCCTTTTTTTCTTTAAAAAAATAAAATAAAACACCAGTGTTATTTTAATATTTTTATATATATATATATATTTATATTTATATTATAGTATCTTTTTGCATTAGCTTTTATTTTTAAGTTTTCATTTTAGTTTTAGTAGTTTTATTATTGTTATTATTAATATTTCTCTAGGCCTATATTATATTTTTTTCAGTTTTAGTACTTAAACTAGTTATAAGCTTTTTAAGTTTAGCTAATATTTTGCTCATTATATTTCTATATTATATATATTTATATAAAAAATATATATATATTATTTATATATTTATATTATAGTATTTATTGTTGTGCATTAGCTTTTATTTCTATATTTGAATTTTTATGAATTATTATTATTAATATTTCTCTAGATTTTTTTTTTTTTTCAGTTTTAGTAATTAAACTTATTTCAATTAGTTTTTTTTAAGATTAGCTAATATTTCATTTATTCCAGCTAAATGTACATTTTTAGACTGCATAACACGCACAAATATTAGGTTAAATAGTCCATATTTATTGATATTTGTATGGATTCTTCAGTACTGAATGAATATAAAGGTGGTTATGCTCAACAGTGCAGTGCATTCTGGGATTGCGCTCTCAGTGAGGAAGCATGTGACAGTGCTGGTCCAGATGAAGCTCACACACACACACACACACACACACACACACACAGCGCTGGTTCAGATCCGCCGCTCCTATGATCCGTCAGACTTTCTTCTTCAGCTCGTTCTGGTTCTCGCTGCACAATAATCCGGATGGTGTATCAGTGGAGTAATTACAGCGAGACGGAGGCTGTGTCCCGCTGAGACCGCTGACCGGCCTGCAGCTTTACAGTGTTTATAGTGTCATGCTCATTACACACACACACACACACAGCCGTTGTGAACATGACAAGCAACCAAGCGTCTGTGCTAAAGCTTTGTTTGTTTGGTCACATGTTAAGACGTTCTGAGCGAAGCCGCATTGCACGAGGACGCTTATTAAATGCATGAAAGTGAATGTGTTGTGTTTCAGATGAACCCCGCTAGTCTTTTAGAGGCCGAACGCTTCCCGCTCCATCTCTCGCCGCTCCCCTCCGATTTACATCTCAGCTAATTGAATTGGAATATAATGCAATAAAACTGTCCCAGCCATGAAATAAAGATCCAATCAAATGATTTCAACTGTTGCCTCCAGTCTCGTCCTCCCAAGACCTCGCGTGGTTTCCAGTCCTGCAAACCTTCAGATCAGTGTCAGCGCATTAGATTTATTGTTTTATCGTGTTATCGTCCTGATAAACAGGGTTATTTTCATGCAATGTAGGAATGCTGGCTTACATTTGCTTAATAATGAGTGTGTGTCATCTCTGAAATCATATCATCCTGTGGAAAATGTGAGTTTTTGTCTTTCTCTTCTGCGATGACGCACTCAAAAGTGATTTCAAAAGTGACAGTTGAGACATTTAGAATGTTTCAAAAGATTCTATTTCAATTTAGAATCCTGGAGAAAAGAATGTTCACGGTTTACATCATCACAGAATGATTTGTGAAGGGTCATGTGACACTGAAGACTGAAGTAATGATGATAAATTCAGCTTTGATCACAGGATATAAATTACACTTTACTATTTATTCACATTGAGAACAGCTGTTATGAATCATAATAATATATCACAATTTTTACTGTATTTTTGATCACATAAATCAGCCTTGGTGAGCAGAAGAGACTCTTTCAAAAGAAATCTGACTTAATTTTTTATTTATTTTTAGAATTGCAGAAAACAAGGCAGAATTATTCTTATAGTTAATATTGTACTATTTAAATAAATAAAAATAAAAATATTTTTTCTTTTGAAACATGCACAATAAGCCCAAAAACATGCATTAAGAAAGAAGACATCTACGGTTTTTTAAATAAATTAACACATTTATTCAGCAACGATGCATTGAATTGATCATACGTGACAGTCATTTCAAGAAAGTGCTGTTCTTTTGAACTTGACAATGTTTTCAACATTAATAATAATCATAAATGTGTCTTGAGCATCAAATCCTCATATTAGAATGATTTGTGAAGGATCATGTGATACTGAAGACTGGAGTAATGATGATAAATTCAGCTTTGATCACAGGAATAAATTACACTTTACTATATATTCACATAGAGAACAGCTGTTATGAATCATAATAATATATTACAATTTTTACTGTATTTTTGATCAAATAATTTCATGAGCATAAAAGACCAATAAAATCACTAACAGTATGATATATAGTTGTTATGTGATCTCCAGTTATTAACTTGACAATTTAAAATTATTTTATTTGGAAAAATAATTAAATTAAAGTATTTTTTTTAAGTATTTTATATTTTAATAATTAAAAAATATTATTTTCAAATGTATTACATTTAAATGTAATTTAAATAAAATAAAATTAAATTTAATTACATTTTTTAAAATATTTAAATATAAAACACCAGTGTTACTGTAAGATTATTTATATACACTCTAAAAAATGCTGGGTTAAAAATAACCCAAGTTGGGTTGAAAATGGACTAACCCAGCAATTGGGTTGTTTTAACCCAGCGATTGGGTTAAATGTTTGCTTAAAACAACCCAATTGCTGGGTTAGACCATTTTCAACCCAACTTGGGTTATTTTTAACCCAGCATTTTTTAGAGTGTACTGTTATAGTATTTATTAATATTTGCAATTTATTTTAATACTTTTAGCTTGTTTTAATTTTATTATTATTAATATATATTTAGGTAAATTTTAGATTAAAATTGTAAATTAAGTACTTAAACTTAGTTTAAAGCCCAAACTTTAGTACTGCACTCTAAAAAAATGCTGGGTTAAAAATAACCCAAGTTGGGTTGAAAATGGACTAGAAATTGGTTTTTTTTTAACCCAGTGATTGGGTTATTTTAAGCAAACATTTAATCCAACCGCTGGGTTAAAACAACCCAATTGCTGGGTTAGTCCATTTTCAACCCAACTTGGGTTATTTTTAACCCAGCATTTTTTAAAGTGTACTATTATAGTATTTATTAATATTTGCCATTTATTTGTATACTTTTAGCTTGTTTTAATGTTATTATTATTAATATTTATTTAGGTAAATTTTAGATTAAAATTATAATTGAAGTACTTAAACTTAGTTTAAAGCCAATTGGGTTGTTTTAACTAGTGGTTGGGTTAAATGTTTGCTTAAAACAACCCAATTTCTGGGTAGTCAATTTTCAACCCAGCTTGGTTTTTTTTAACCCAGCATTTTTTAGAGTGTACTATTATAGTATTTATTAATATTTGCCATTTATTTGTATACTTTTAGCTTGTTTTAATGTTATTATTATTAATATTTATTTAAGTAAATTTTAGATTAAAATTATAATTTAAGTACTTAAACTTTAGTACTGCACTCTAAAAAATGCTGGGTTAAAAATAACCGAAGTTGGGTTGAAACCCGGCAATTGGATTGTTTTAACCCAGCGGTTGGGTTAAATGTTTGCTTAAAACAACCCAATTGCTGGGTTAGTCCATTTTCAACCCAACTTGGGTTATTTTTAACCCAGCATTTTTTAGAGAGTGTAAATTGATGCTGAAATCAAGTAAAATGCTGTATTTTTTTATAGGCCTATGTTTGTTTGGTTGAGTTTTGGACCGATAGAAGCCGTCGGTGTGTGAGGAGCCGGAGTGTGTGTGCTGGGGCTTGTGTTAGGCGTGATGATGCTGCTGAACGAGGCATGGAAAGGCCGAGCCGATCTGTGTGTGTGTCTGAGCTGTGAATGGAGCCGCTCTGAGGTTTAGTTCAGCCTGGAGTTCAGACACGTTTACACGTCGAGGAGCTCTGGGGCTCTCAGAGATGAAACCGGCACGTCTTCGGGGAGGACAGGTTGCGTTTGCTTACAGATTTAACCAGCGCTTGATTTATAAATTGGCCGCCTTATTAGCACTCGGAGCGGCGTTATAAACGACCCCCGCGGGCACGGCGCAAGAGGGAGATGCGCGGCGGAGCCGGGTTTTCATGTTCTGCCCTCGAGGAGAACAAGGAGTCGCGGCGAGGGCAGATCTGAGATCCCCCCCCCCCCCCATCCGCACGCGTGTTTACGGCTCCAGCGCGAGAGATCAGTCTCCGGCGCTCGGCTAATTAAAGCTGCCATGGCCGCGAGCCTGCCGGGATAATGTTCTATTATTATAGTCATTTGTTTCAATTAACCGCTCTGTGATTTTACAATAGCAACTGTGAACCTGCGTGGAGTGAGCCATCACTCCCAACAAGATGTCTTCAATCAGAGGCCGCGGGCCAGAGAGAGATCGCTTACCCATCATGCCTTGTGCTTCAGGACTTGTGTTACACTGGGCATCAGTCAAATGCATCCACTGGTGAAGAAACAATATCAGGGTTCCCACTCGTCCTGGAAATTATTTTTTTTATGTTCATCAGTTTTGTCTTTGGTTAATATTTTTATTAGGGATGCACCGAAATGAAAAATCTTGGCCGAAGCCCAATAATAGCTATTTCGTTTTTTCCATTTAAATGTTTTCCCCCAATTTTTTCACCATAGACCCTTGTCACATTTCCGGGTTTCTCAGAGCGGAAGTCGTCATAGTTGGGTTAAATATTATAGCTGTGAATGAGAGAATACATTAAATATTTTTGTGTGTGTGCCCATTTGCTCACATAGCAAAAGAAAAACGCCACAGTAGTGATTTCACAACTTTCAAAAAGAGGGAAAAAATAGAGTGAGATTGATAACGGCAGTGAAAAGAGAGAAATATGTTCATTTTTACCATCACTCCCATAGACGCTTTTACTAAACACCCTCACAGCAGCGGGAACTTTTTTATTGTAATTTGATGCAAAAGTAATAAAATACAAAGTATTAGTGTTATAAATGTACATATATAAAAAAAAAAAATGAAAATACAAAAAACGTTGCAGGATTTACGATGCGTCATCACACGGGTCTATTGCATAAATTTGCTTTTTTACAATTTTTTCTTGCTTTTAAAGTAAATTACAAAACTACAATTTAAAAATGTTGATTTAACACTGAACATTTTTAGCATTCCAGCAGACATTACACAAACAAAGCACAATATAACTTTTATACAAATAAAATACAAATATTTTGTCCGTCTTATCTTATCTTTGGCCTATTATGCCTACAGGTATCATAATCAAATCATAATCATAATCGCTTTCCTGTAGCTCAAACAGTAGAGCGTGGCGTTAGCAACGCCAAGGTCATGGGTTCGATTCCCAGGGAAAGCAAGAACTGACAAAATGTAAAAATGTGTACCTTGAATGCAATGTAAGTTGCTTTGGATAAAAGCGTCTGCCAAATGCATAAATGTAAATAATTAAATATTTGGTCATGTCTGTATAACTCAGTACTGAATAAACTCTGCAGTCTGACTAACTTTAAACACATTGGTCATTGCAAGAGATCAACAACTATGTCTCGTTGTAAATGGACACATTTGACGTTCTACAGACACACATATGCACTGGAGCATTTGCTAATATATTATTACAGTATCAGCTGAGGATGCTCTTGCTCGCATTTGAGGGGGCTTAGAACAAGTGTCTGCAAACGGCCATTTCTGCTTGTTTCTCGGACACTTTAAAGCCTTGTTTATACTCGACGCGTCCGCATGAGCGCGAGGACGCTTCTAAGGCCCTGTCCCAAATGAGCACTTTCGGTCTTGTAGACTTACAATGGCCGCAGCGTGCGTGTGTCCGTTAAGTCCACGAGTCCGCAGGGTGTCCCATTTGTCATTTTAGGTCTCAGAAGGGTGCTCGCGAGCGCGTCCTTTGAGGTCGATATGCGCCCTCGATGCGCACTTCAGCCGAGTCCGCACTGGTGTGTGTCTTCTTCCCAGAAGTCAAAGCGGCATTACGTTGTGAAGGTGCGGACTCAGAGGAAGACTGTGAGGGTTTAGGGTGCCATTTGGAACAGGGCCTAAATGCAGCACATGTCGGAAGTGTGGAAGCATTAAGCCTTGTTTATACTTTCGTCTGTCTCCGCAGCGCGAGCCTCCGCCGGTCTTTTCACTTATTCGGCTGAATAATTTCGGTTGCCGAACATTCGGTACATCCCTAATTTTTATAATTAAGTCATGGCAATAAACTGTACGCCTTTTTAAGACTTATGGTGCGTTCACACCGGATGCAAATGACGCGAATATCGCGCTATTCGCATGAAGTTGGACGCTTGAACATTTGGAGTTTACTCGCTTCAATGCCGGCATTTTAATGCCATTAATAACCGAGCACACAACTGATGCTTGCTCGCGCAGTAAATCACTCCAGCGAGAGAATATCAGATCTACACGCGAGGAAACGGTAGCCCGCGAGCTCCTTTTAAACCCGCGCGCGCGCATGACATCTCCCCTGCGCGCAAATCAAGCCCTTGCGAGCTTGGACACAACTCGCAGCACGCGCATCATCATTCTCCACACTCGTGCTCAAGCTTCTATTTCGCTTGCGCAAAAACTTTTTATTTTTGTCAGTCATTGGGCGGGACTTTACTTATTTCATTGTAACCTGAAATCTCATTGGTCAATCCTGTTTTTCCGGAAGTCAGTTGTGAATGGACGCCTTTTGTTAAACATGCAAAAGACATGGCTTCATCGACGGACCAGATGCAAGAGAGTTAAACTTTATTTACTGACTGATTGCATTATTAATATACAACCCCAAATCAGAAAAAGTTGGGACAGCATGGAAAACGCAAATAAAAAAAAAGAAGTGATTTCTAAATTTACTTTGACTTGTATTTCATTGCAGACAATATGAACACAAAATATTTCATGTTTTGTCTGGTCAACTTCATGTCATTTGTAAATATGCATCCTTTCCTGTCATTCAGACCTGCAACACATTTCAAAAAAAGTTGGGACAGGAGCAATTTATGGCTAGTAATGAGGTAAAATGGTTAAATAATGATGTGATTTGAAACAGGTGATGTCAACAGGTGATTGTAATTATGATTTGGTACAAAAGCAGCATCCAAGAAAGGTCTAATCCTTTAGGAGCAAAGATGGGCCGAGGATCGCCAGTTTGCCAACAAATACGTGAGAAAATTATTGAAATGTTTAAAAACAATGTTCCTCAAAGAAAGATAGGAAGAGATTTGGATATTTCACATTCAACAGTGCATAACATAATTAAAAGATTCAAGGAATCTGGAGGAATTTCAGTGCGTAAAGGACAAGAGCGCAAGCCTAAGCTGAACAACCGTGATCTCCGATCCCTCAGGCGGCACTGCATCAAGAAACTTTTTAATTTTGTCAGTCATTGGGCGGGACTTTACCTATTTCATTGTAACCTGAAATGTCATTGGTCAATCCCGTTTTTCCGGAAGTCTTTCCTGGACGCCTTTTGTAAAACATGCAAAAGACATGGCTTCATCGACGGACCAGATGCAAGAGAGTTAAACTTTATTTACTGACTGATTGCATTATTAATATAATGTCCTTAACAGATACTATATTAACTTTATTTATTATTTTTATGGAGCTGTAGCGACTGGGGAAAATGAGAATACATATTGCTGTAGTTCACCGCTACATTACCACTATACTTCCACTAAATCTATGTTGTTTACCCAGCTACAGTTATATCACTTCAGAAATGTGAAAAGTGTCCATTAAATAATTGTAACTATGATTCTAAATTCAAAATTGCTTCATGTGGCTTTGGATGAAAGATAAATCACTTGTTCATATCAGTAAGCAAGAGTTATGTGCTTTTTGTTATCATTCTTTGTCAGTTTTGAGTGGTTAATATATTTTCCATTAAATAAAGTATAAAATGGTTTCAGCACTTTACCCCATTGAAAGGTTGCAGTTACAGTTACAGTACAAAGCATGAATGATCATACCCCTTTTTTATTAATAATAAGAAAAATTATTTGAAAAAAATAAGAATCATATTTACAGCTATTTAATAACTTTCCACATTTCTGAAGTTCTCAGAACTAGTAAAATGGGACCCCGGTGCAGCCACAAATATCATAACTATCTATAATAGGCCTACTGTAATTAAGACATATATTCAACAAATGTATTAAAAACAGAAAGACGCTGTAGTTTCAGCCTTATGGCTACTCAAAGGCCGCGGAAACAATGCCAGTGGGTTCGTTACGAAATATTTGTCATATTTCCATTTAGCAAAAATCTTTTTTTATTAACAACTACACCCAGCCCTTAACCTACCCAGTGATTTATAGTGCATACACACTTTATGAGCACTTGCGTTCCCACGATTGCATGATCACATGATTACATGATGTTGTATTTTGCAATGCACTATCAATTGAGCTACGCAAAACCCGAAATATGACGCAAATAAAAGGAAACAAAGCATTAAAATGAAAGTGTCCTGTTGTCGATAGGGGCACAACTTTAGTTGTATTTCAGGGAAGTGACAAACAACCTATATAGGCTTATTGGTTGGAGGACATGTTGGAATTTTCACACAGTTTGTAAGCGAATTTCACAAATAAACACGTACAATTTTTAAATATTTTGACTGGGCACATTATCTTTGGCATTAACATATGTCAAGTGTCTAGTTGTTATTGTTTGCATTTTGCACCTGTGACCCATTTTAGGGCTGTGACCCACACCAATGGCCTAGATTCTCTCTGATTGGTTCAGAATGCACTCCTGCAATATTCACTATTTGTGCATCATCTAATATAGTCCAATGTGAGCGACTGTTGCATGGTCAAGTTACGTGCATTGCATTGTGGGATACGGCAGTGTGCACTCATTGTGCAAATTAAGTAGGCCACCCGCAGAAGTGTCTATTCTGAACACAGAAACTGTGATGAGCTACATATACAGTATGATCATTCTGGTGCAGGTTATACTGATAATGCATGATCATATTATCCTACACTGTCAATCATGACGAGATGATGTACTGTATTCAGCGGCAGCATTAAGCATGCACACTTGATGAATATCAGTCGCCGATATGACCTCAGATTCATTACGAGCATCTCTTCGGCCTGGTCTGAGGCGTTGGGCTGACCAATGGCAGGAGGATTCGCAGACAATAGCGCTGAGATATCGCACACGCTCCATGCGAGGCTCATAATTGGATGGCGGTTGTTATTCGGAGTCTATTTGGCTGTCATGAACAGAGAGCACAAAGAACTCAAGACACAACAGAGGAACAGGAAATGAAGTTTCCTTACAGAGAGCGTCTGCTAAATGAACAGAACGTTCTGTGATTTGGTGGGTGTGGAACGAGTCTTAAACGCCTTCCGCTGTTGTTTTCCAGTCACATTAGATATTACGCCAGAGAAACTGAACAAGATTTGGTGGTTTAAAACACTTTATTTGCAAATGTGGTGAGAAAAACAAACATAAATATGTAAAGACTGACATATGAAATAATAGTGAGAAAAACCATTATGAAGCCTGTATTTATAAAGCATGCATAATGCCTTATAAACAACTGTATAATATGTCGTATCATCTTAAGCATAATCATAACAACAGTTACAATGCATTATAATACTTACCTATTTGTGGTTATAACATAACGTTATATGCATTATAACCCCAGATGAAGTCTGCATTTATAATGCATCATAAAGGTATTCTTAATGCATTATAATACAGTGTGTAATGCCTTATAAACAACCTTACAATGTGTCGTATCATCTTAAGCATAATCATAACAACAGTTACAATGCATTATAATACTTACCTATTTGTGGTTATAACCTTTAAGAGTACAATGCATTATAACCCCAGATTAACCCATTTATAATGCATCATAAAGGTATTCTTAATGCATTATAATGCATGCATAATGACTTATAAACAACTATATAATATGTTGTATCATCTTATAAATAATCTTAACAAAAGTTACAATACATTACAATGATACTTACATATTTGTGGTTATAACATTTAGAATGCATTATAACACCAGATGAAGTCTGCATTTATAATGCTTCATAAAGGTATTCTTAACGCATCATAATACAGTGTGTAATGTCTTATAAACAAATGTATAATGTGTTGTATCATCTTATGAATAATCATAACAACAGTTACAATGCATTATAACCCCAGATGAACCCATTTATAATGCATCATAAGGATATTCTTAATGCATTATAATACAGTGTGTAATGCCTTATAAGCAACCTTATAATATGTTGTATCATCTTAAGCATAATCATAACAACAGTTACAATGCAGTATAATACTTACCTATTTGTGGTTATAACATAATGTTATATGCATTATAACCGCAGATGAAGTCTGCATTTATAATGCATCATAAAGGTATTCTTAATGCATTATAATACAGTGTGTAATGCCTTATAAACAACCTTACAATGTGTTGTATCATCTTAAGCATAATCATAACAACAGTTATAATGCATTATAATACTTACATATTTGTGGTTATAACTTTTAGAATGCATTATAACCCCAGATGAACCCATTTATAATGCATCATAAAGGTATTCTTAATGCATTATAATACAGTGTGTAATGCCTTATAAACAAATGTATAATGTGTTGTATCTTATGAATAATCATAACAACAGTTACAATGCATTATAATACTTACGTATTTGTGGTTATAACATTTAAGAGTGCAATGCATTATAACCCCAGATGAACCCATTTATAATGCATCATAATGACTTACAAAACAACTGTATAATATGTCGTATCATCTTATAAATAATTATAACAAAAGTTGCATTACAATAATGCATTATAACACCAGATGAAGCCTGTATTTATAATGCATCATAAAGGTTTTCATAATGCATTATAATACAGTGTGTAATGTCCTTATACATTGTTTATAGGGCATTATGTGAGTATTATAATGCATCTGGGGTTATAATGCATTGTACTCTTAAAGGTTATAACCACAAATAGGTAAGTATTATAATGCAGGTAACTTTTGATATGATTATTTATAAGATGATACAACATATTATACAGTTGTTTTATAAGTCATTATGCATGTATTATAATGCGTTAAGAATACCCTTATAATGTATTATAAATGGATTCATCTGGGGTTATAATGCATTGAAATTTTAAAAGTTATAACCACGAATAGATAAGTATTATAACGCATGGTAACTGTTGTTATGATTATTTATCAGATACGACATATTGTAAGGTTGTTTATAAGGCTTTATGCATGTATCATAATACCCTTATAATGCATTATAAATACAGGCTTCATAGAAAGTGTGACCCAAAAATATTTTTTTTTTAAGGGAACCATTGATTGAACCTTAAGAAAAATATGATTTATATCATATGTTATGTATCATGCTTTTGTGGCTCATATATGATATAGTGAGAGGGGGAAAACAGCTCAGTTTTATTCAGTTATGCTTATTATTTATATGGACGAAAAGATTCTGATGCTTTTAATGTAAATCAGTGAGATCTTTATAACGGTATAGCAGATACTTACATAAAATGCATATCAATATCAATATCTGCCAATAATATGTCTTAGTAGGATGATATTTAATGCTTAGTTTGATTATCAAAGCTCTGTAGTTTTAAAACATAATGCAATGATGATTGACAGATGAACAAATAAGCCTGATGATCATATTTGAGACTCATATTACTCACAATATCAAAGTGATTCTTATGTTTACTTGATAAAAATCAGTGATCGACCGATAATCGGTTTTACCGATATTTTCCCCGATATTTATTCCATAATCGGGTATTGGTTTTGTTAAACCCATCTTGTGCTTGAAAATAACTCCTTTACTTAGTAAACCTTATTTAACCTAACAGCCATTAATGCAGACATTACTTACACCGATCAGGCATAACATTATGACCACCCTCCTAATATATTGTGTTGGTCCCCTTTTCGCTGCCAAAACGGCCCTGACCCGTCAAGGAATGGACTCCACTAGACCCCTGAAGGTGTGCTGTGGTATCTGGCACCAAGATGTTAGCAGCAGATCCTTTAAGTCCTCTAACTTGCGAGGTCGGACCTCCATGGATCGGACTTGTTTGTTCAGCACAGATGCTCGATTGGATTGAGCTCTGGGGAATTTGTAGGTAACTTTGTAGGTAACTTTGCGTTGACTTTGTAAGTCAACGCCTCAAACTCATAGTTGTGCTCCTCAAACCACTTTTGATAGAGATTGACCACTGCAGACCGGGAACACCCCACAAAAGCTGCAGTTTTGGAGATGCTCTGACCCAGTCGTCTAGCCATCACAATCTGGCCCTTGTCAAACTCGCTCAAATCCTTGCCCGTTTTTCCTCCTTCTAACACTTTGAGAACAAAATGTTCACTTGCTGCCTAATATAACAAGTGATGAAGAGATCATCAGTGCTATTCACTTCACCTGTCAGTGGTCATAATGTAATGCCTGATCAGTGTTACATGCTTGATATGGAGTTTAATCTTGGTCCAATTAAGCTTTTATTTAAGAGTGAAAGTGCACTTTATTTGTTTCTCTCTTTCAGACCCCGCAGTTAAAACAGAAATAATATTGGTTCTGTATATCGGTTATCATGCATATAAACATGCAAATCTCTAATCAAATTCAGTGCAGATTTCAGATTAAAAAACACTGAAGGAGGACGTTTGTACAGGCTTTAACTTGCTAAAAAAGCATGAACTATCCACCGGACGACAGACGGACTGTAGGAGAGCGCGTGCGACAGGTTTATCAGATCATGTTGATCATTTAGAGGCTCTGGAAATCCATGTGCAATGTACTGTAAATCAGTCCTGCCTATGAACATGATATCTCAGTCTGAGTAACCCAGACACCATCCCCCCCATCAAGGTTTATACTATTTAGCAATTAGCATACAGTACCTATGGCAACCACTAACCTTTGTGTGAGACTGTTTCATGATGTTTGTACAGCCATCCAGCCGGCTTTATATAGCCTGAACCCACGACTATTAGAGAGAGCCGAGCAGGTTTTCTGTCTCACTCGCCCTTATTGATCAATCTCTCTCTTTCTCTGTCTCTCTCAGACGCCGTCTCTAGGCAAACAGACAAACAAATATTCAATATGTCATCTAAATGTGCAGACAATATATTGTTTGTTTAACAATTCACGCCGACTGCTTTGTCTAAATTGACAGTAAAGAGAGAAGTCGTTTGCTGAGGGTGCACGTCTTTATTCTTTTGATTATAACCGTGACTCCAAATAAATTGAAAGCAAATGTGGTTTGGAGTAACAGGGCCGGGGACGCTCTCACGAAACACTCGCTCGTTTGCCGATTTCGTTCGCTTAGAAATTGCTTGTTTAATGTGAAATATGAGAGCAATGGCTTTAGAAAATAATCAAAGTCTAATGTTAAAGTAGGAGATGAAACGGTACAGTAGACTCTGTTTAAAGGACAGTAGATATTGATGAAAACATCTCCTTGCATGCATTTTTAATAAATCTGTTTCATTAGCTTTAGGTCTGAGTTTGATCTATGTGTATTTGTCGCCATCCGCCGACTCTAAATGTGCTTGATAATATACTAAACTAAATAATGCATTAACTAACAATGAGCAGAGTATCTTAGTTGACGTTAGTTAATAAAAAATGTTAGTTCATTTTAGCTCAGGTCCATTAAATAATCTTTACAGATACAGATAGAAATGAAACAAGTGACGTATTTATGAGTGTCATTGAATCATTCATTTAAGAGATTTGTTTAAAAACACTGATTCATCCAGTAATGAAACAAGTGACGTATTTATGAGTGAGTCATTGAATCATTCATTCAAGAGATTTGTTTAAAAACACTGATTCATCCAGTAATGAAACAAGTGACGTATTTATGAGTGAGTCATTGAATCATTCATTCAAGAGATTCCTTTAAAACACTGATTCATCTAGTAATGAAACAAGTGACGTATTTATGAGTGAGTCATTGAATCGTTCACTCGAGAGATTTGTTCAAACACATTAATTCATCCAGAAATGAAACAAGTGAAGTATTTATGACTGAGTCATTGAATCATTCATTTAAGAGATTTGTTTTAAAACGCTGATTCATCCAGTAATGAAACAAGTGACGTATTTATGAGTGAGTCCTTGAATCATTCATTCAAGAGATTCATTTAAAAAAACACTGATTCATCCAGAAATGAAACAAGTGAAGTCTTTATGAGTGAGTCATTGAATCATTCACTCAAGAAATTTGTTCAAAAACGCTGATTCATCCAGTAATGAAACAAGTGACGTATTTATGAGTGAGTCATTAAATCATTCATTTTTATGAGATTCGTTTAAAAACGCTGATTCATCCAGTAATGAAACAAGTGAAGTCTTTATGAGTGAGTCATTGAATCGTTCACTCAAGAGAGTTGTTCAAAAACACTGATTCATCCAGTAATGAAACAAGTGAAGTCTTTATGAGTGAGTCATTGAATCATTCACTCAAGAGATTTGTTTAAAAACGCTGATTCATCCAGTAATGAAACAAGTGAAGTATTTATGAGTGAGTCATTGAATCATTCACTCAAGAGATTTGTTTAAAAACACTGATTCATCCAGTAATGAAACAAGTGAAGTCTTTATGAGTGAGTCATTGAATCATTCTCTCAAGAGATTTGTTTAAAAACACTGATTCATCCAGTAATGAAACAAGTGAAGTCTTTATGAGTGAGTCATTGAATCATTCATTCAAGAGATTTGTTTAAAACACTGATTCATCTAGTAATGAAACAAGTGACGTATTTATGAGTGAGTCATTGAATCGTTCACTCGAGAGATTTGTTCAAACACATTAATTCATCCAGAAATGAAACAAGTGAAGTATTTATGACTGAGTCATTGAATCATTCATTTAAGACATTTGTTTTAAAATGCTGATTCATCCAGTAATGAAACAAGTGACGTATTTATGAGTGAGTCCTTGAATCATTCATTCAAGAGATTCATTTAAAAAAACACTGATTCATCCAGAAATGAAACAAGTGAAGTCTTTATGAGTGAGTCATTGAATCATTCACTCAAGAGATTTGTTCAAAAACGCTGATTCATCCAGTAATGAAACAAGTGACGTATTTATGAGTGAGTGATTGAATCATTCATTTTTATGAGATTCGTTTAAAAACGCTGATTCATCCAGTAATGAAACAAGTGAAGTCTTTATGAGTGAGTCATTGAATCGTTCACTCAAGAGATTTGTTTAAAAACACTGATTCATCCAGTAATGAAACAAGTGAAGTCTTTATGAGTGAGTCATTGAATCGTTCACTCAAGAGAGTTGTTCAAAAACACTGATTCATCCAGTAATGAAACAAGTGAAGTCTTTATGAGTGAGTCATTGAATCATTCACTCAAGAGATTTGTTTAAAAACGCTGATTCATCCAGTAATGAAACAAGTGAAGTATTTATGAGTGAGTCATTGAATCATTCACTCAAGAGATTTGTTTAAAAACACTGATTCATCCAGTAATGAAACAAGTGAAGTCTTTATGAGTGAGTCATTGAATCGTTCACTCAAGAGAGTTGTTCAAAAACACTGATTCATCCAGTAATGAAACAAGTGAAGTCTTTATGAGTGAGTCATTGAATCATTCACTCAAGAGATTTGTTTAAAAACGCTGATTCATCCAGTAATGAAACAAGTGAAGTATTTATGAGTGAGTCATTGAATCATTCACTCAAGAGATTTGTTTAAAAACACTGATTCATCCAGTAATGAAACAAGTGAAGTCTTTATGAGTGAGTCATTGAATCATTCATTCAAGAGATTTGTTTAAAAACACAGATTCATCCAGAAATTAAACAAGTGAAGTCTTAATGAGTGAGTCATTGAATCATTCATTCAAGAGATTCGTTCAAAATGCTGATTCATCCAGTAATGAAACAAGTGAAGTCATTGAATCATTCACTCAATCCTATTTTTAATACACTACATTTTAAACAGACTGTAGCCGTTAACATTTCATCAGAACCTCTAGTGAATGTTCATTTGTTTGTTTTTGTCCGTTCAGAATCATGGGAGAAAATAACGATTCAATGCAAATGGTGATTTTTGTTGATTTCATCTGCTTGTGTTTTTGGCAGGTCCCTAAACAGAAAGAGAGATAAAACACGGTTAATCTCAGCTTTTCGTGTGTGAATTTTTTTCTCAGCAAAAAAAATGGGCCAGTAATTTGAGTCAACACTATTGAAATGATATTCAGAATTTCAAACGGGACGAGGGCGCTGCAATGATGCTTTGGAAACAAATACCATAAATTATTCAGCGAGAGAGAGAGAGAGAGAGAGAGAGAGAGAGAGAGAATAGACTATGATAGATTGGTGGTTTTCGCGGATGACTGCGGAGTCGTCCCAGTACCTTTTGTCCCAACAAAGGTTCCAATCACAGAATTCGGCCGTAATGTAAAAAATCACTCTTTGCCGGCCGTCTCTCTCTCTCTCTCTCTCTCTCTCTCTCTCTCTCTCTCTCTCTCTCTTGTCTTTTGTGTGTTCTGCGCCCAGATTAAAGAAGAGGGTGATGCTCTTGGCCGGCAGCGGTTGCTATGGAAATGGGGTTGCCGTCGCTATGATAGGCCATTCATGTTTGATTAATTGGTTTTTCAATGCTTCTTGGTTTGTGAAAGCCCTTAAAGAGCAACTCCACGGAAAATGGAAAATTAATGGATTCTCTCTCTCTCCCTCTGTCTCTCTCTCTCTCCAACATTAAAGCCATTTCGCTGCATTTGAAAATTGAACTAATGGTGTTGCTGAAATTTGATTTGAGGTTGGAGGTTGTGTTTGGAGGGGCTGTTGAGTATTGGAGATCTGAAACGTCTAAATGAGGAAAGCCTTTGTTTCAGGTCTGCTTTTGTACCCGCACACACTAGGATGTCCTGTAGATTCCGGGCTAATGCTAGAAAGAGCTCAGCGCGCCCCCTGTGCTTGTGGACTTCATGCATTTTCCCTGCTCTTTCATTTTAAATTTCATCTATTAGCAAGTCTTGAGAGGTTAATTAGCACTATTACAAGCTCTCGCTAAGATCATAGCCGTTACTGTAATGTTTACTCGGCCCAGACTTCACAGTTGATGTTTAATTCAGCTCAACTCGTGAATGTTGCATGCCGCTAATAAATGCTAGTTCATCAACTTTCTCTATTTCTCGTTCTTTTTGATTCGTGGCTGGCTAAGTATTCCTATTTATGTGTAAATGAATACATCCATTCGCCGTCCTGCCGTCGACATCCGCTCGCGTCTCCTGATGAGATGCCTTTTGAAGAGCAGCGCTGGAAATGAAACATGGTGAAATATTCAAATGCATGAGTTACGGATGCTTAGTTGGAGAGGATTCTGTGATTTGAGCCAATTAACCAACTTAATTTGGCAATGCCTGGAAGTCTTATGCATCTGAAAAATAGGATTTAGTATGGAATAAATGTGCTAATGCATGTCAAATAAAGAGTTGCGTCACTGTGCATGCTATCTTATTAACTAAACAAACAAAATATGGGTGTGAAAGACACTATAATATTGATGCACAGTTGCTTGCGCCATGCAAATTGCATTTCGGCCACAATTTGCACTTCTGTGCATACAATAAGTTATGACAACATATGTTTTACATTGCTTTAACTTAAAAATCTGTGTATATGGTTATACTCTAAAAAAATGCTGGGTTAAAAATAACCCAAGTTGGGTTGAAAATGGACAAACCCAGCGATTGGGTTGTTTTAAGCAAACATTTAACCCAACCGCTGGGTTTGTCCATTTTGAACCCAACTTGGTTTTTTTTAACCCAGCATTTTTAGAGTCTATTTACTCAAATGTTTATGCATATATGATTTAGTTTGAGAGGATTCTTTGATTTTGCATTTTTAGCCAATTAACCATCTTATGCATCTGAAAAATAGGATTTTGTATGGCATAAATGTTCTAATGCATGCAAATGAAGAGTTGCATCACTGTGCATGCTATCTTATTAACTAAATAAGCACAATACGTTTGTGAAATGCATTATAATATTGATGCACAGTTGCTTGCGCCATGCAAATTGCATTTCGGCCACAATGAGCTGTTCTGAATAAGTTAGTAAAACTTAAAAATGCCTTAATGTAAAGTTTAAGCAGAACTTGCAGGTTTATATTTTGTACTAATACAATTCAATTGCTCTGAACTTGAAATATTTGAGTAAGCTAATTCATGCATTTAACTTAAAAATATCTCACATTTTTAGTAGTGGAAACTTGACTAGATTTAATTAGCTTGTTCAATAAATGCCACCTTGCTAATTGGTTACACAATGCTTTAGCATTAGCATTTTGCACTTGCTGAATGAGGACATCAATATAAAACATTTAACATAAATCTGTTCTCAAACTAAGCTCACTCGTCACCGTGATGGAAACCCCAACTAACTACAGAAATATTAGAGTGTATTTTTATGATTTTATTATTTAAAATGAAAAACCTTCAATGTCAAATTGACTGACCCAGCACTGTCAAAAAAAAAAAAACAACCCAGTGAATGGCTTCAAAACCCAACAAACTAGGTAAAAATAACCCAGCATGTGTTCTGGCCAATATTTACCCAACGCTGGGTTGCCAAAGAACCCAGCATTTTAGGAATACTTCACTCTAAAAAATGTTGGGTTAAAAACAACCCAAGTTAGATTGAAAATGGACAAACCCAGCAATTTGGTTGTTTTAACACATCGGTTGGGTTAAATGTTTGCTTAAAATAACCCAATTGCTGGGTTAAAACAACCCAATCGCTGGGTTAGTCAATTTTCAACCCAACTTGGGTTGTTTTTAACCCAACATTTTTTGTGATTGTGAGCCTGTTGAGTAGGATTTTATTCTATGTGATTTTACTGTTTCAACCCAAATTTGGGTCAAATATAAAATTTGGGTCAAACCCAACCGTTGGGTTTAAAAATTTAATTTTGACCCCAATTTTAGACACTAAAATGCTGGGTTGTTTTATCGCATGTTTGGGTCAATTAGGAACAAACCCAACTGGGGGTTTACATTTTTTTATTATATTTTTAAACCCAACGGTCCATATTTGACCCAAACATGGGATGAAACAACCCAGCATTTTTCAAAATGTTGGGTTAAAAACAACCCAAGTTGGGTTGGAAATGGACAAATCCAGCAATTGGGTAGTTTTAACCCAAAAAATGTTTGCTTAAAACATCCCAATCGCTGGGTTTGTCCATTTTCAACCCAACTTGGGTTGTTTTTAACCCAGCATTGTTAGAGTGTGCACAAAAAAACCCAACACAACTGAAACTCTAGCATAACAAAACATTAAATGCTAATATTAATCTTGCACAAAAAACATAATAACACTTAATTTTGGCATTTACTGTCTCTTTTGAGCGTCATCATGGCAAAGCATGCTGGGAAATAGAAATCACAGCGCAGTTTGGCATAAATGTATGTCTAAATTAAAAGAAACAAGTTCATAAAACTCAAAACAATGAACTTATTCTGATTACTTAAATTGTGTCAGTTTTGAGAACTCAAAAGAAAAAGAAAGTTCTAAATACTCATAATAATTTGTTTAATTTGAGTTGACTCTACTCAAACCAATGAATCATTTTGAGCTTTAGGGTTTAGGCAATGCATGTCAAATAAAGAGTCGCATTCGTCTTAACAAGCACAATAAGGTTGTGAAATGCTCTATAATATTTAAGGTGGCAACTTGACATTACAGAGCATATGGTTATTTACTCAATCGTTTGTATGCTTTATGTCTCATGTGGTGAATTCTCACGGTTGTTTTTAAGTGTCAAGTCATTTTTGTGGTCGCTTTGGGATTCTTCCAGGTTGAGCGCCAATGGCGCTGTGGCTTTCTGAAGTAGCTTTGAAATTCATGCTGAGAGAAGTGCGGTTGATGACTTACTGTAAATGATGCTTATCTATCTAGATCACTCTCTAATCTGTTTATGATATAAGTCAGGCTGAAACTATAAAGGACACTTTCAGTTGCATTGCAATTTTGCATTGCCTTGTCGTATATATTTACGGCCTCGATAGTGAACGCCTTCATTTTCTGTAGTCCTGAAGTCGTCTTAACTAAAGCCGCCAGTGATCAGACGTCTGCTTCAAAGGGTGAAGGAAGAAGCGAATATCTTTTTTAAAGGGTCTCTGTAGAAGAGAAACGACTAAAGCCCAAGCGGCCTCAATTGGTTATTTCTTTTCGAAATTACTCGTAGTAAAGTCTGGTCTTCTTCTCTCACCCTAGATGCCGGCGTTTGCGGGGCAAGCGGGCAGTTATTACCCCCGCGCCCACCACAGCCCCATGCTAAACAGATCTGCCCGGATACTGCCCCACCCCATGAGCGCCCTGTCCCAGCTCAGCTCTCAGATTGGCCAAGGCTCCTTTACACACGGTTCCCCGTCATCGTCAGGAAGTCAGTCAGCCACGCCCTCCCCCTCAAGCTCCGCCCAGGAAGAGGAAGCAAAGTACCACTCAAAGGTACATGACCGGTTTCCTCCAAAACGTGAAGTTGCACGTTGTTTTACAGCCCCTAATGCATTTTCTCCTCAGAAAGACACTTTACGATAACATTTGTTTATGCATTAGGGTATCAACGCAAAATTACTTTATACGCCTTGAAATGTTACAAATGAACATGAACTGAGATTAATGCATGCTGTAAAATTAGTGTTGGTTCATTGCATTTAGCGAATTAGCTAAATATGTTGTTACTACACTACCAAGTTGGGTTGAAAATGGACTAACCCAGCAATTGGGTTGTTTTAAGCAAACATTTAACCCAACCACTGGGTTAAAACAACCCAATTGCAGCATTTCTTAGAGTGTATAGTAATAACTACACTGTAAAAAAAATAGTGTTGGTTTAACTTAAAAAAGTAAGTAACCTGGTTGCCTTAAAATCTTGAGTTCATTTAAATTACTATGAAGGAAATTGGTTTAATAAATAAAAACTCAAAATATTATTGTATCTGAAGCACATAAATACATTTTTTGGGGGTGATAAATCATGAAAATAGCACAATTTGGCATGTTTCATTGCATTATTACAAATAAAACACACAATTACGCAATATGCTACAACATTTTTAAATAATAATAATAATAAAGGGTGATGTCGTTTCTCAAATGTTCATTGTATGAACTCAAATTTCTCATTTCAATGAACTCAAAATGTTAAGGCAACCAGGTAACTTACTTTTTAATTTTATTTACAGTGTATAAATAACATGCAACTAACCAATCCAAACCCTAAGTACATGTAGTTACTTAATATTGCTCAGATGTGTAACAAAACCACCTTAAAATAAAGTGTAACCGCTCATTATAAAGCATTAGTGACGACTTATTGATTTGTAGTCAATGAGTGTAAGATTTACAGTATGTTTTAAAAGTTTGGGCTCAGAAATTAATACACTCTAAAAAATGCTGGGTTAAAAACAACCAAGTTGGGTTGAAAATGAACTAACCCAGCAATTGGGTTGTTTTAACCCAGTGAATGGATTGTTTTAACCCAGCGAATAGATTGTTTTAACCCAGTGAATGGGTCGTTTTAACCCAGCGGTTGGGTTAAATATTTGCTTAAAACAACCCAATCGCTGGGTTAGTCCATTTTCAACCCAACTTGGGTTATTTTTAACCCAGCATGTTTTAGAGTGTATAGTAATGACTACACTGTAAAAAAAATAGTGCTGGTTTAACTTAAAAAAGTAAGTAATCTGGTTGCCTTAAAATTTTGAGTTCATTGAAATTAAAAATTTGAGTTAATACAACAAAGGAAATTGGTTTAATGAATTAAAAACTCAAAATATTATTGTATCTGAACCACATAAAGACATTTTTTGTGTGATAAATCATGAAAATAGCACAATTTGGCATGTTCACTGCATTATTACAAATAAAACACAATTATGCAATATGCTTACAAAATCTTTTAAAAATCTTTGAATAATGGGTGATGTCGATTCTCAAATGTTCATTGTATGAACTCAAATTTTTCATTTCAATGAACTCTAAATTTTAAGGCAACCAGGTTGTTTACTTTTTAAATATTTTTTACAGTGTAGTTACTATAGTAATAACTATACACTGTAAAAAATATTGTTGGTTTAACTTAAAAAAGTAAGTAACCTGGTTGCCTTAAAAATTTGAGTTCAGTGAAATACATTTTTTTAGTTAATACTACGAAGGAAATTGGTTTAATGAATAAAAACTCAAAATATTATTGTATCTGAAGCACATAAATAATTTTTTTTGTGTGATAAATCATGAAAATAGCACAATTTGGCATGTTTCACTGCATTATTACAAATAAAACACACCATTACGCAATATGCTTACAAAACCTTTTAATAATATTTGAATAAAAGGGTGATGTTGATTCTCAAAAATGTTCATTGTATTAACTCAAAATTTTAAGGCAACCAGGTAACTTACTTTTACATTTTATTTTACAATGTATAAATAACATGCAATTAACCAATCCAAACCCTAAGAACATGTAGCTACTTAATATTGCTCAGATGTGTAACAAAACCACCTTAAAATAAATTATAACCGCTAATTATAAAGCATTAGTAACGACTTATTGATTTGTAGTCAATGAGTGTAAGATTTACAGTATGTTTTAAAAGTTTGGGCTCAGAAATTAATACACTCTAAAAAATGCTGGGTTAAAAACAACCCAAGTTGGGTTGAAAATTGACTAACCCAGAAATTGGGTTGTTTTAACCCAGTGAATGGGTCGTTTTAACCCAGCGGTTGGGTTAAATGTTTGCTTAAAACAACCCAATTGCTGGGTTAGTCCATTTTCAACCCAACTTGGGTTGTTTTTAACCCAGCATTTTTTAGAGTCATCCTGCATAAACACATTCAGTTGGTCAAAAAAATAAATGCTATTCATCAAAGAATCCTGGAAAATAAAATGAATGTGTTTCCACACAAATATGACTGATAATAATCATAAATGTTTCTTAAGCATCAAATCCTCCTATTAGAATGATTTCTGAGGGATCATGTGACACTGAAGACTGAAGTAATGATGATAAATTCAGCTTTGATCACAGGAATAAATTACACTTTACTATATATTCACATAGAACACAGCTGTTATGAATCATAATAATATATCGCAATTTTTGATGTATTTTTGATCAAATAAATGCAGATAAAAGAAACAAAATCTTGCTGACCTACAAACTGTTGCACGGCCCAAAAACTGAAATACAAAATCATATATGATCAGTGATTTGAAAGGTTTATATGTTATGGTATGAATTATGAATATGATTTGATCCATCTGTTGCGTGCACTAGAGGAGCACAAATGGCTCTTCATTTAAAAGCATCTTCAGTGTGAATGTTTTCCGTGTGTCTCAATAGTGTTTACAAATCTCTGCGTTTTAACTTCACATCTTGACGTCTTTTGTTCGCTGTGATTTGCTGGCAAAAACATTACTCTGTTTCTCTCTCTCTCCCCCTCTCTCTCTCTCTCTCTCTCCTTCTTTTCATTTTCATTGTCCCAGAAAACCAATTACTCCTGCTTGTCCGTCATCCTCTCCTTTTATTGGAAGTGTCAGTTTGAATTTAATTTGAATGTTGCATGTAATGCGCAGGCAGCTCGAAATCCCTCATTATCGCGACGCCGCATGCTTAATTGGATTGGAGAATACAAAGAGTGAATTAACTTACATGATGTTTAAATTACATTGTTCTTCAGCCGGCTTATGGAAGAGTCCGGCCTAATGCAGCACAAGGTCCAGTGCAATTATACCTGGTTGGAGTAGATTTAAAGCCGCTCGGTTGCCAGTCAAAATAAGTGCGGCGTGTTTCAGTCAGCCGGTATTGTTGGGTTTTAATAATGAGCCGTCTGGACGAAGGCAACAATTAGCACGTTTCATTCCCTTCGGTATTTCCTCCACACTAATGTATTTAAACTCTGTGACACTGTGTTTCATTCTCCTCTGGAACGTGCCGCGCGCTTATGGAGGGCATGTGTGTGTGTGTGTGTGTGTGTGTTTGTTTACACTTAATTCAATTAAATGTATATAAATCTGAAGCCTTTAGTGGCTGGATTCCGGTCTATTCCCAGAATGCATGTGCTGCTTTCTTTACCTGGCTGTGTGTAATTGACATGTGCTGTGTGTATTCATGCACGTGTGAGTGTGTGTGTTTTTGCACATTAATTAAATCCAGGGGTCTTTAGTTTGGAAATATGCAGCTGTGCACATATAAGCGACATGTGTGGACAAGCACAACTTTGAATAATATACATATATTAAACACTGCTTATATATTCAAATAAACGTCTTTGGTATTTACTTTTTTAATACAATAAAACAATTTAATAATAATATATTAACATATTAGTATACTTTTTAATATTTAATTTTTTAATATACATTTTTTTCTTAATTAATAAAAACTATATATAACATTGAATAATATAATTTAATAATAATATACATTTTTATAAATGTATTTATTTATATTTTATTTATTTATTTTTATATTTTATATTATTTTTATAAGTGTAATCTTTAATATTTACTTTTTAATATTAAATTTTTTGGAGTAATATAATTTAATAATAATATTTATTTTAATATATATATATATATATATATATATATATATATATATATATATATATATATATATATATATATATATATATATATATATTAAAATAAATATTATTATTAAATTATATTATTAAAAAAAATTTAATTAAAAAGTAAATATTAAATATAAAAGTAAACAAACAAATTTAAATAACATAATTTAATAATATATATATATTGAGGCCTATACTTGTATATTAATATAAAAGTCTAGTCTTTAGTATTTACTTTTTAATTTTTTCATATTTTTTAATTTTCAAAGTCTATATATATATATACTTGAATAACAATTTAATAATATTATATATATATTAAAATATTAGTATAATCTTTAATATTTACTTTTTTTAATACAATTTCATAACATTTAATATAGTAAAATGTAATAATACATATATTTTAAAGACTATATATTAATATAAAAGTCTTGTCTTTACTATTTACTTTTTAATTTTTTCATATTTTTTAATTTTCAAAGTCTATATATATATAACTTTGAATAGCAATTTAATAATAATATATTAATATATATATAATATTAATAATATATAAATATATTAGTATAATCTTTAATATTTACTTTTTTAATATAATTTCATAACATTTAAAAGTAAAATGTAATAACATATATATATATATATATATATATATATATATATATATATATATATATATATATATATATATATATATATATATATATATATATATATATATATATATATATATATTTTTTTTTTTTTTTTTTTTTTTTTTTTTAAAGACTATATATTAATTTAAAAGTCTTGTCTCTAGTATTTACTTTTTTTTTCATATGTCCTATTTTTTCCTATTTTCAAATTCTCAAGTCCTCGCGTGTTAGTTTATGATGTTGACTGTAAGCCTGGTTTTGACTGATGGCCGTGGTGTTGTGGTGTGTGATCATCATCATGTAAATCACATGTAAAGTCAGACGTGATGGAGTTTTTAATGGAGCATCAGCCAGCGGTTCATGCTACATTTCCTCTCTCTTCAAATGACTTTCTCTTTTTGGGTACATTGAAAATGCTGATGAGAGAGAATGATGTTATCTAACCATCGAGTTCTGCCCTAGAAACCTCGTTCACTCGTTTGCTTCTGTGTTTTCCTGTTAAAGACAAAGATGTAATTGTTCCCCATTCTTTATTTCTCTCTGTCCTTTTAAATAATAGAGTTGTGTTTCTATTTGAAATGCACAGTGGTTGTAGATGAAGAAAGGCGTATTAGTGAGCGTCAGACATGAGATGATGCAGCACTGATTCAGATGGGATATTAACAACGTCTGCTGGACTCTCTGCATTAAGAAATCAATTTCATCCGCAATGTTTCAGCGCTGAGGAGAGTCCATGACCTGTCAGAGCAGATTACAGCGCCGTCGCTTGACTGAAAGCATTCTGCAATCCAGTGCATCCCATTTTTATTTCATGATGTTTGCAGATAAAAGACAACCCGCATTTGCATCGCCAAACATGCATGCGACTGGAGCAGCAGTGCATGTTGGGAGATGTAGACGCACTCGAAGAACTCGCAGATATCAACAAACTACACATGCATTTCATATTTCATTCTTTCCACTGATTTGTGCCTTTCAAGGAAAGACTTTGTGTGCACCGTCTTTGTATATCTAAAGTCTTTGTGTGTAGTCACCAGTGTCAAGCATTACAAGTAACTTGAGTTACGTAATCAGATTCTTTTTCCAAGTAACTAGTAAAGTAACGCATTACTTTTCAAATTTACAACAAAAGTTACTTTTTCACATTAATTTGACTGACAGCTCTCCTGCCCCCATGTTGAGAGAAATAAGTGTGTGTGAACATGAGGGTTATTGTAGTTCTAGACTAAATGAGAGCATTTATTTATCTCACTTGCACAATAAAGATTCTGTCCTCCTCAAAATGAATAAAATCAGTCAAATGCAAAATCAGAGTACTGTGCAAACCTTCAATAATTAAATGTTAAATAAAACAACTATTTTTATGCATAATCTACCTTTATATTTAATTTACCAATGTCTTGCTGCTGACCTTTGATGATGAAAATCACTAAATTTTTTGTTTTTATTGGTAAAACTTTTTTCTCCTGCATCCTATTCTTCCATTATCCAGAGCTGCGCCCTCTACTGTTCATGCGGGAATCTGCATTGGGGCTTATTATTTCAATTTTGGTATGAAGAGGTCTTTACCGCACTGAAAAAAATGATTATGGCCCGATTAAATTAAGCATAATTAATTTGTGCTTGTTTAAATAATTTAAATTTAGTTTATTGATTTTAGTTAAAAAAAAAATGATTTGGTTTTATGGGAATTGCATGTATTTTTGTTTAAATTGAGATCAAATAAATTGATTGCGACCACTTACGATAAAAATATTTTGTAAATTCAACGAACAATTTTTTTCAGTGCGTTGCAGAAAAATACAACTTTTTTGTTATAAAAACAAAACAAAAACAAGCCCAGAAAAAGTAACGCAAAAGTAACGTAACGCATTACTTTTCTTCAACTAAGTAACTCAATAAGTTACTTTTTAAGGGAGTAACGCAATATTGTAATGCATTACTTTTCAAAGTAACTTTCCCCAACACTGGTAGTCACCATGTCATTGAAACACATTTCCACAGATTTCTTTATGCACAAGAATGTTTGCATTTGAGCTTTAGATAACTCGTGTGTGTTGTTGACTCGCGACTCTCTCTTCGCCTTCAGATCACAGGAGAGAAGCGACCCTCCTCTGACATGATGAAGCCCAAGCCCAAACCGCAGAAGAAGAAGAAGAAGAAGGACCCCAACGAGCCGCAGAAGCCCGTCTCAGCCTACGCACTCTTCTTCAGGGACACTCAAGCCGCCATCAAGGGACAAAACCCCAACGCCACCTTCGGAGACGTCTCCAAGATCGTGGCCTCCATGTGGGACAGTCTGGGGGAAGAACAGAAACAGGTGAGTGCCTTCACTCCGGCGGGTTGTGGCTCAGGAGTCTCACTGGAGATATTAGTTACACAGGATTTCGGATCTGAGATATTTGGAGACAAAAACTAAACGGATGGATGGATGGGGGGATGGGTGGGTGGATGGATGGATGGATGGATGAATGAATGGGGGGGTGGATGGATGGATGGATGGATGGGTGGGTGGATGGATGGATGGATGAATGAATGGGGGGGTGGATGGATGGATGGATGGGTGGGTGGATGGATGGATGGATGAATTAATGGGTGGATGGATGGATGGATGGATGGCTGGGAGGATGGGAGGATGGATGGGTGTGGGGGTGGATGGATGGATGGATGAATGGGTAGATGGATGGATGGGTGTGTGGGTGGGTGGATGGATGGATGGGAGGATAAAGGGGATGGGAGGATGGATGGAGGGGAAGATGGATGGACAGATGGATGGATGGGTGGATGGATAAATGGATGGATGGATGGATGGATGTGGGGATGGGTGAGGGTGGGTGGATGGATGAATGGGTAGGTGGATGGATGGGTGTTTGAGTAGATGGATGGATGGGTGTGTGGCAGGATAGGAGGATGGATGGTTGTGGGGGTGGGTGGATGGATGAATGGGTAGGTGGATGGATGGGTGTGTGGGTGGATGCATGGGAGGATAAAGGGGATGGGAGGATGGATGGGGGAAGATGGATGGACAGATAAATGTGTGGGTGGATGGATGGATGGGAGGATGGGTGTGTGGATGGATGGACAGATGGATGTGCGGGTGGATGATTTGTGGGTGGATGGATGTATAGGTGGATGGATGTGTGGATGGATGTGTGGGTGGATGGATAAATTGATGGATTTGTGGATGGGTGGATGGGAGGATGGATGATGGTTGTGTGTATGGGTGGATGGATAAATGGATGGATGGGAGGATGGATGTGTGTATGGGTGGATGGATAAATGGGAGGATGGATGGGAGGATGGATGTGTGGATGTATGGATGGATAAATGGATGGATGAATGGGAGGATGGATGTGTGGATGGATGGATGGATAAATGGATGGATGAATGGGAGGATGGATGTGTGGATGGATGGATAAATGGATGGATGGATGTGTGGATGGATGGATGGATAAATGGATGAATGGGAGGATGGATAAATGGATGTATGAATGGGAGGATGGATGTGTGGATGGATGGATGGATAAATGGATGAATGGGAGGATGGATGTGTGGATGGATGGATGGATAAATGGATGAATGGGAGGATGGATGTGTGGATGGATGGATGGATAAATGGATGAATGGGAGGATGGATAAATGGATGTATGAATGGGAGGATGGATGTGTGGATGGATGGATGGATAAATGGATGAATGGGAGGATGGATAAATGGATGTATGAATGGGAGGATGGATGTGTGGATGGATGGATGGATAAATGGATGAATGGGAGGATGGATGTGTGGATGGATGGATAAATGGATGAATGGGAGGATGGATGTGTGGATGGATAAATGGATGGATGAATGGGAGGATGGATGTGTGGATGGATAAATGGATGTATGAATGGGAGGATGGATGTGTGGATGGATGGATGGATAAATGGATGAATGGGAGGATGGATGTGTGGATGGATAAATGGATGGATGAATGGGAGGGTGGATGTGTGGATGGATGGATGGATGGATGAATGGGAGGATGGATGTGTGGATGGATAAATGGATGGATGAATGGGAGGATGGATGTGTGGATGGATGGATGGATGAATAGGAGGATGGATGTGTGGATGGATGGATAAATGGATGAATGAGAGGATGGATGTGTGGATGGATGGATGAATGGGAGGATGGATGTGTGGATGGATGGATAAATGGATGGATGAATGGGAGGATGGATGTGTGGATGGATGGATGGATGAATAGGAGGATGGATGTGTGGATGGATGGATAAATGGATGAATGAGAGGATGGATGTGTGGATGGATGGATGAATGGGAGGATGGATGTGTGGATGGATGGATAAATGGATGGATGAATGGGAGGATGGATGTGTGGATGGATGAATGGGAGGATGGATGTGTGGATGGATAAATGGATGGATGAATGGGAGGATGGATGTGTGGATGGATGGATGGATGAATGGGAGGATGGATGTGTGGATGGATGGATAAATGGATGGATGAATGAGAGGATGGATGTGTGGATGGATGAATGGGAGGATGGATGTGTGGATGGATGGATAAATGGATGGAAGAATGGGAGGATGGATGTGTGGATGGATGAATGGGAGGATGGATGTGTGGATGGATGGATAAATGGATGGATGAATGAGAGGATGGATGTGTGGATGGATGAATGGGAGGATGGATGTGTGGATGGATGGATAAATGGATGGAAGAATGGGAGGATGGATGTGTGGATGGATGAATGGGAGGATGGATGTGTGGATGGATGGATAAAATACCGTGTCTTAATGCTTTTAAAAAGGGTCTCTTCTGCTTACCAAGGCTGCGTTTATTAGATCAGAATACAGTAAAAAATGAAATATTTCTCCGGTGTAAGTCTTCAGTGTCACATGACCCTTCACTAATCATTCTCATATGAGGATCTGATGCTCAACACACATTTATGAGTATTAGTGGAAACCCTGATCAGTTTAATGCACCCTTGCTGAATAAAAGTATTGATATAGAAGGACAGATGAGGTGTAATCAGTGTGTTTGAGTGAGGCTGTGTATTGATGTGCATGAGAACACGTGAGAGTGTGTCAGTAATGAGCTGTGTGTGTGTGTGAGATGGCCGCTGTATTTTTAGCATATCCTCCATAACACACACGACTGCTATTGCATGTCAAATAAGAGCCACCTGCCTCAGTGACAGAGTGGGCTCCCTCCTCTCCTCTCTTCTCTTCTTCTTCTGTGTCCTTTTATTTGCAGTTAATTTTTGCCTCCTTCACTCTCCCCTCTTCACCATGAATCTTCATTTTGCTGCTGACACCCTTGAATGTGAATTCCTCATTTCCTGGGCTCTTTTTATTTATATCTGTTGCCTGGTGATTCGATCATGCTGAGAATACGAGATTAGCCATCACCCAGCGCCCTTCAGTTCCCCCTCAAGGACATCTGCTCTCCCAAATGTTATTGTTTGTGCGTTTTAACCCTTCGCTCGCTGGAAAACTTTGCTTTTCCTTCACAAATTCCTCGCATAATCAGGCTTGTCCTTGGGCGGCGGCGTCTGTGTGTTGTTTTTATTTATCTGGGATAACAAGGTGACTCTTTCTGTCGCCGGGAAAGGGATTGTTCCTCCGGAGGACGGGAACGCATCTGTTCCGTGTGGCTGGAGCCGATGAGGTCATGAGGACGCGTGTCCCCGAGGCGCGTTTAATTGGCTGATTAGCGCTGGTTATGTCATCAGTGGTGAGATCATCACCTGCTCCTGACGTTTGACACTCGGGCTCCGCCTCCATCCCTGATGGACATCACACACACATCAGACCATCAAACACACATCAGACACATGTCAGACACACGTCACACACACGTCACACACACATCAGACCATCAAACACGCATCAGACACACGTCAGACACACGTCAGACACACGTCAGACACACATCAGACACATCAGACACACGTCAGACACACATTAGACACATCAGACACACGTCAGACACACGTCAGACACACATCAGACACGCGTCAGACCATCAGACACACGTCAGACACACATCAGACACACGTCAGACACACGTCAGACACACATCAGACACATCAGACACGCGTCAGACACACGTCAGACACACGTCAGACACACATCAGACACATCAGACACACGTCAGACACACATCAGACACACGTCAGACACACGTCAGACACACGTCAGACACACGTCAGACACACATCAGACACATCAGACACGCGTCAGACCATCAGACACACGTCAGACACACATCAGACACACGTCAGACACACGTCAGACACACATCAGACACATCAGACACGCGTCAGACACACGTCAGACACACGTCAGACACACATCAGACACATCAGACACACGTCAGACACACATCAGACACATCAGACACGCGTCAGACACACGTCAGACACACGTCAGACACACATCAGACACATCAGACACACGTCAGACACACGTCAGATACACATCAGACACATCAGACACACGTCAGACACACGTCAGACACACATCAGACACATCAGACACACGTCAGATACACATCAGACACATCAGACACACGTCAGACACACGTCAGACACACATCAGACACATCAGACACACGTCAGACACACGTCAGACACACATCAGACACACATCAGACACATCAGATACACGTCAGACACACGTCAGACACACGTCAGACAAACGTCAGACACACGTCAGACACACGTCAGACACACGTCAGACACACGTCAGACACACGTCAGACACACGTCAGATACACGTCAGACACACTTCAGACACACGTCAGACACACGTCAGACACACGTCAGACACACGTCAGACACACGTCACACACACGTCACACACACGTCACACACACATCAGACCATCAGACACACGTCAGACCATCAGACACACGTCAGACACACGTCAGACACACTTCAGACACACGTCAGACACACGTCAGACACACGTCAGACACACGTCAGACACACGTCAGACACACATCAGACACACATCAGACCATCAGACACACGTCAGACACACTTCAGACACACGTCAGACACACATCAGACACACATCAGACACACGTCAGACACACATCAGACACACATCAGACCATCAGACACACGTCAGACACACGTCAGACACGTCAGACACACGTCAGACACACATCAGACACACATCAGACACACATCAGACCATCAGACACACGTCAGACACACGTCAGATACACATCAGACACACTTCAGACACACGTCAGACACACGTCAGACACACGTCAGATACACATCAGACACGTCAGACACACGTCAGACACACGTCACACACACGTCACACACACGTCAGACCATCAGACACACGTCAGACACACGTCAGACACACGTCAGATACACATCAGACACACTTCAGACACACGTCAGACACACATCAGACACACGTCAGACACACATCAGACACACATCAGACCATCAGACACACGTCAGACACACGTCAGACACACGTCAGACACACGTCAGACACACGTCAGACACACGTCAGACACACTTCAGACACACGTCAGACACACGTCAGACACACGTCAGACACACGTCAGACACACGTCAAACACACGTCAGACACACGTCAGACACATCAGACACATCAGACACACGTCAGACACACGTCAGACACACATCAGGCACGTCAGACACACGTCAGACACACGTCAGACACACATCAGACTATCAGACACACATCAGACACACGTCAGACACACGTCAGACACACGTCAGACACACATCAGACTATCAGACACACATCAGACACACGTCAGACACACGTCAGACACACATCAGGCACGTCAGACACACGTCAGACACACGTCAGACACACATCAGACTATCAGACACACATCAGACACACATCAGACACACGTCAGACACACATCAGACACACGTCAGACACACATCAGACACACATCAGACACACATCAGACACATGTCAGACACACATCAGACCATCAGACACACGTCAGACACATCAGACACACGTCAGACACACGTCAGACACACATCAGACACACATCAGACCATCAGACACATCAGACACACATCAGACCATCAGACACACATCAGACACACGTCAGACACACGTCAGACACTCATCAGACCATCAGACACACATCAGACACACATCAGACACACGTCAGACACACATCAGACCATCAGACACACGTCAGACACATCAGACACACATCAGACACATCAGACACACGTCAGACATACATCAGACCATCAGACACACATCAGACACATCAGACACACATCAGACACACGTCAGACACACATCAGACACACGTCAGACACATCAGACACACATCAGACACACGTCAGACACATCAGACACATCAGACACACATCAGACACACGTCAGACACACGTCAGACACATCAGACACACATCAGACACACGTCAGACACACGTCAGACACACGTCAGACACATCAGACACACGTCAGACACACATCAGACACACATCAGACACATCAGACACACGTCAGACACACGTCAGACACACATCAGACACATCAGACACACGTCAGACACACATCAGACACACATCAGACACATCAGACACACGTCAGACACACGTCAGACACACGTCAGACACACATCAGACACACATCAGACCATCAGACACATCAGACACACATCAGACCATCAGACACACGTCAGACACATCAGACACACGTCAGACACATCAGACACACGTCAGACACACGTCAGACACACGTCAGACACACGTCAGACACACATCAGACACACATCAGACCATCAGACACATCAGACACACATCAGACCATCAGACACACATCAGACACATCAGACACACGTCAGACACACGTCAGACACTCATCAGACCATCAGACACATCAGACACATCAGACACACATCAGACACATCAGACACACGTCAGACATACATCAGACCATCAGACACACATCAGACACATCAGACACACATCAGACACACGTCAGACACACATCAGACACACGTCAGACACATCAGACACACATCAGACACATCAGACACATCAGACACACATCAGACACACGTCAGACACACGTCAGACACATCAGACACACATCAGACACACGTCAGACACACGTCAGACACATCAGACACACATCAGACACACGTCAGACACATCAGACACATCAGACACACATCAGACACATCAGACACACGTCAGACACACATCAGACTATCAGACACACATCAGACACACATCAGACACACATCATGCACACATCAGACACACATCAGACACACATCAGACACACATCAGAGTCTATCTATCCATCCATCCATCCATCATTTATCATCCACATCATCTATCCATCTATCATCTATCCATCTATCATCCATCCATCTGTCAATCCATCTCTCTATCCATTCATTAATCCATCCATCCATCCATCCTTCCATCCATCATTCCATTCATCATCCATCCATCCATCCATCCATCATCAATCCATCCATCCATCCATCCTTCCATCCATCATTCCATTCATCATCCATCCATCCATCCATCCATCATCAATCCATCCATCCATCCAGCTGTCAATCCATCTATCATCCATCCAATAATAAATTACATAATGAACATACTATAATATACTTACTTGCTGTTTTATTTTAATTACTAGTGAAATTTACTAGCGAAAATAGTTGAGAAATGGTTGCGCTGAGCTTTAGTGCTCATGTTAGTCTGGGGAAGCGAGCACTGTTTCCCATGATGAGGAAAGTGTGTGACGAGGGCGGAGTGGGAGGAGTCACGTCTGCAGAGGAGCCGCTCTGATAGGGCCATTAGTGGATGATTGATAGGCCTCTGCTCCAACAGATGACTGTCATTTCTTTTAGCGATGGCCCTGACCTGTCAGTCTTGTGAATGATGAATATGTTAAATGATGTAGAACCGCGGTGGCTGAACAGGCATAATTCCAGCCGCCCTCTCAACCGCAGGCAATAAGCTCTCATTCCCTAACATTTATTTACTGCTTAGAGAAGCTTCAGCGCTCCAGTCACACCCAGTTCATTAAGGACCGGCTCTGCACACACACAAACACACTCCAGTGGCTTTCTTAAGTTTATGTTTTGTGCGTGTATATGTAAGATATATTCATATTTTCCTTTTGTGTACTAAATCTCAAGAACATTTTCCGTCGCCCGCTCTAATTATTTGATTGTATTGTTTTGAAATGTGAGGGTGTCATGTGACCTGCACATGTTGTTGTGCTGTAGATCCTCTCACTGGCGTGTAATGATCTTGTTCTTTCGTGGGAATGTCACCGGAGCGTCGGCCTCATTAATTATCAGGCTTTGCTCTTCTGGAAGGTCCGTGGGATCGTCCAGCGCTGGATAATAACGTCTCAAACTCAACTTGTGTTGTTTCTCATCCTGTCAGAGCTGAAGAGCACATCATCAGTTCTTCACATTCAGACAGAATTCAGGCGCTTGACATCTTCTCTCCGTCTTATGCTAAAATCCAGCGCGATATCTCTCTCCCCTCCGGGTTTAAGCCCATTCCCCGTGTCAGCGGGTCCCGAGTTATTGTCTTCCATAATTAACCGGTTATCAAACAAGAACATTTCATTAAGGTACAATTACAGCTAATTCTGCGGGGGGCGACGGCCGTGTCACGATTAAGACGCCAACACATGCTCTGTGGCACCGGCGCTCCCGTTACTTCTAATTCATAGCGACCTGCTCCCTCTCTGACGGCTTCAATTGCTAATGAATCCGCTCACTTTGGAATAATTAGAAATCCTTAGGCATGGTAATTTATTTAAGAGCTGCTGTCGTTAGGGCCACTCATTAGTGGAGGTTAAATTAATTTGAAACCAAAGCTCCTTGGGAGTTCATTACTACAAAAAAACCACGCCACCCCGTTCAATATTTAACCAGCAACACGCAGGGTCACACACTTACAGGATCTGCATGGTTATTTACTGCTCAGTGAAGGTTCAGACATGCTGACAGATCAACAGTTATGGGTTGAAACACGTCTTCACGTTTTGAGCATCTTCTATTAATCTGGTTTGAAACAATATAATAAAAGCAGTACTAATAAATTTGAATTGAATTGAATAATTGAAACCTGAAGTGCTGTCTCTAAAGTCACACTCACAAATCAACTATTTGTTTGTTGCATTGTAAAAAAAAAAAAAAAAAAAAAAAGGAACTATACTAAGAAATGTGCATTACTTAAATGCATAAAAATCATTAAATTCATAAAAAATAATTTAATTCATAAAAAACATTAAACGCATAAAAAAATATTAAATGCATAAAATTATTAAATGCATAAAAAATATTAAATGAATAAAATTATTAAATGCATAAAATCATTAAATTCATAAACAATTATTAAATGCATGAAAATCATTAAATTCATAAAAAATATTAAATGCATAAAATCATTAAATTCATAAATTATTAAATGCATGAAAATCATTAAATTCATAAAAAATATTAAATGCATAAAAATCATTAAATGCATAAAAATAATTAAATTCATAAAACATTAAATGCATAAAAAATTATTAAATGCATAAAATCATTAAATACATAAAATCATTCAATGCATAAAAAATATGAAATCATTCAATTCATAAAAAATCATTAAATGTATAAAATAATTAAATTCATAAAAAATATTAAATGCATAAAAATCATTAAATGCATAAAAATCATTAAATTCATAAAAAGTCATTAAATCCATAAAAATTATTAAATGCATAAAAATTATTAAATGCATAAAAATTATTAAATGCATAAAATAATTAAATTCATAAAAAATTATTAAATGCATAAAAATCATTAAATGCATAAAATCATAAAAAAATATCAAATGCAAAAAAATCATTAAATGCATAAAAAAGTATTAAATGCATAAAAACCATTAAACTCATAAAATCATTAAATTCATAAAAAATAGTAAATGCATAAAAATCATTAAATTCATAAAAAAATATTAAATGCATATAAAATCATTACATTTATAAAAAAAACATTAAATGCATAAAAAACATTAAACTCATAAAATCATAAAATTCATAAAAAATTATTAAATGCATAAAAATCATTAAATTCATAAAAAATTATTAAATGCATAAAAGTCATGAAATGCATAAAAAAATCATGAAATGCATAAATATCATTAAATTCATAAAAAAATCATTACATTTATAAAAAAATATTAAATGCATAAAAAATAATTAAATGCATAAAATCATTAAATTCATAAAAAAAATTATTAAATGCATAAAAATCATAAATGCATAAAAATCCGTGTTAGACCAACAGAACTGTCCCAACTGGTCAAACATAATGGTAATTGTCTTTACAAAGAATCTCATATTGAGAAATATTGCTTATGCAGTTACTGTTGGAAGTATTTTTTGTTTTGTTTTGCAGTTGTTTTGCTGAAACTCTGCAAGTACATGTCAACTCATTCTACAAACCCCAACCCAACCAGCTCTAATGAGAGTTCACTGACATGTAGTCGCAAAGTGACTGATAGTTCACAGTACAGCAATGACGATAACTTGAACAATAACTATAAAGATCCACAACGCTGCTATAACTAACGGCACAGAGAGACAATATCGTCAGAATCACTTTCAGAGCACCTGAAGAACGATTAAACACTGACAGCCAATCAGAACCCATCCTGCTTTGCATTTAAAGAGACAGACGACAAAACTGCAACAGGCTGATAATGAACAGAACGATGTTGATGCTAATATAGTTATCAATCTTGGTGTGAACAGTCGTTTGTTTGGTTTTGAGGCCATTGTGTTTGTATATGTCTGGTTGCTGTGAGTGTGTATGAATATGTGCATATGCTCAATTAATGAAGGTGTATTAAATATTGTTACGACCAAACAAAAGTATTGAAACTGAGCCTCCGACAACAACAGTCGTCATTAAAACGTCTTCTCTATTGTGCCGTATATCCGAGTGAAGCGCTTCTCAAACAAGAACAAATGTAGGGGCGGGGCTTGATTCTGTCTGTGTGGAATTGATTGAATGGGTGTGGTTTGCTATTGGCTGATCTCATGTGAGTGACAGGTTGCCCCGCCCACTTCATCAGAGAAGAGATGTCGTTATTCTGATTCAGGTTTAATGATGTGCACGGATAAATCATGTATAATAAACACTGCAATATTCCATAAAGGACAGGAAATGTCTCTTTTGATTTTTGAAATGTTTGCTCCTATATAATCTTTTTCCTGTGTAGGAGACAGAATGGAGATATTAAAGAGATCTCATTTGTGTTTTTATCTTCCTGTGGGACTGCAGCCATATTCATCTTGTTAAGTCACATCGCTTTTTCCCTCCATTTGCAATTTATCGGCGTCTCCTCGTGTGCCTGGAAGCACCGTGACGTATTTTGTCAGCGATTTAAAGCGTGTTTTCTCCGTAAGATGAAATGATTCTGATGTCCGCCCCAGTTTCAGAAGGGAATTGGCCGGCACTCGATGCCTAAAAGAAATGGAAACCGTAATTCTGGGCTGTGAAATGATTGACAAGCAATTACATTAGCCTACATCGCATTTCATTCACTTTGTTTGTGTTAAACCCTGTCTTTCTTCCTCCACGACCCCCTTCATCTTCATCTTCATCTTCCTCTGTCCTGTTTCTATCATGTGCGATGTACACTTATAATTCTGTGTGTGAGTGTGTGTGTGTGAGTGTGTGTTTGTGTGTGTGTGAGTGAGTGCGAGTGAGTGTGTGTTACATGTGCGATGCACACAGTTATAATTCTGTGTGTGTGTGTGTGTGTGTGAGTGTGTGTTTGTGTGTGTGTGTGTGAGTGTGTGTTACATGTGCGATGTACACAGTTATAATTCTGTGTGTGTGTGTGTGTGTGTGTGTTACATGTGCAATGAACACTTATAATTCAGTCTGTGTGAGTGTGTGTGTGTGTGTGTGTGTGTGTGTGTTTGTGTGAGTGAGTGAGTGTGTGTGTGTGTGTGTGTGTGTGTGTGTGTGTGTGTGTGTGTGTGTGTGTGTGTGTGTGTGTGTGTGTGTGTGTGTGTGTGTGTGTTACCTGTGCGATGTACACTTATAATTCTGTGTGTGTGTTTGTGTGTGAGTGTGTGTTACATGTGCGATGAACACTTATAATTCTGTGTGTGAGTGTGTGTGTGTGTTACATGTGCGATGAACACATAATTATGTGTGTGTGTGTGTGTGTGTGTGTGTGTGTGTGTGTGTGTGTGTGTGTATTTGTGTGTGTGAGTGTGTGTGTTACATGTGCAATGTACACTTATAATTCTGTGTATGTGAGTGAGTGTGTGTGTGAGTGTGTCTGTTTGTGTGTGTGTGTGTGTGTGTGTGTGTGTGTGTGTGTGTGTGTGTGTGAGAGAGAGAGTGTGTGTGTTACACACACACACACACAGAATTATAAGTGTACATCGCACATGTAACACACACACTCACACTCACACACACACACACACACAAACAGACACACACACAGAATTATAAGTGTACATCGCACGTGTGTGTGTGAGTGTGTGTTTGTGTGTGTGTGAGTGAGTGTGTGTGTGAGTGTGTGTGTTACATGTGCGATGTACACTTATAATTCTGTGTGTTACATGTGCGATGAATACTTATAATTCTGTGTGTGTGTGTGTGTGTGTGTGTGCGTGTGTGTGTGTGTGCGTGTGTTACATGTGCGATGAACTCTTATAATTATGTGTTTGTGAGTGAGTGTGTGAGTGTGTCTGTTTGTGTGTGAGTGAGTGTGTGTTAGTGTGTGTGTGTGTTACATGTGCGATGTACACTTATAATTCTGTGTGTGTGTGTGTGTGTGTGTGTGTGTGTGTGTGTGTGTGTGTGTGTGTGTGTGTGTGTGTGTGTGTGTGTGTGTGTGTGTGTGTGTGTGTGTGTGTGTAAAGTCTGACATATGAAATAATAGATATTTCCATATCAGAAATGAGTATCTTTATGGGGTTAAACATGTATTGTATTGAAATCTGCTTTTGCATTCTCATGCAATAACTTATAATATTCTCCAGTGTGACCAAAAATGAGTCTATAGATTTAATGCTCAATATAGTGTCTTGTGTGGATGCACGAGGGTGAAAGTTGTTGACGTGACACTGGCCAAGTGCGAAGCAAAGGTTAAGTGCTCATATTCTAGCGTTACGCTTTGTGTATGTGTGTGTGTGTGTGTGTGTGTTTATTCACAGTTGTGTTTCGTCCCCTCGCAGGCATACAAACGGAAAACAGAAGCAGCGAAGAAGGAGTACCTGAAGGCCCTGGCAGCGTACCGAGCCAGCCTGGTTTCCAAGGTAACCGGACGGGTTCACCTCTTTGGGTCAGCGCTAATGTTGGGGGGGTAAACATTAGACTAAAGATTTCAGCATTTCACGGGAAGAGCTGTCAGCACAAGAGTGCTGGTGCATGTGTGTTTTAAAGAGATGCTTCAGCTAAAAATACACACGTTTTGGGTCAAATGTGGATAAACCCAGCCATTGAGTTACATTTTTTAATTACATTTTTAACCCAACCGTTGGGTTTGTCCATATTTGACCCAAATTTGGGTTAAAACAACCCAGCATTTTTATAGTGCACCTTCATGCCAGACTTATATTTATAAGAAATATAGTGCAAATAATCAATGTTTGTGTTTTTTGTTGTCATTGAACAAAACAAATGCTAAAACTATTTAATCATTTTGTTAATTTAAATAAAATTAGATTAAATTAAATATAAAATAACTACATCTTGCTTTGGCAACTAACTAAGTTTAAAAAGTTCTAAAATTACTAAACACTAACACTGAAATATTACAAATATTAAAACATTTTAATGAAATCTGAAATATAATAATATATGCTTAAAATTCTAAATTTTAACTCTTTCCTCGCCAGCGTTTTTTGAAAAAAGTTGCCAGCCAACGGCAGCTTTTTACAAAAGTTTGAGAATATTTTGTTGTATGAATATCTGCACATGCATTATATCAAAAGAAAGAACATAACTTCTTTTATTCTAGCTTCATGCTTTCTTTATCAACACTTGAACATGGGTAGGTTTCATAAAAAAGCAGCATTTTGAGCAAAAAGCTGAGACGCACCCGAAGTCTGTCATGTAAAACAAGAGTGTGTTGATGAAGGTCTGCCTGCTATTCTATCTGTTAATGTTACTCCTGATCAGAGGCTTCCATAAATATATAGAGTATATATGTATTTTTATGCTTCAACTAAGTTTAATGGTGCAACACAAAAATATTTAATAGTGCATAAGTTGTAACTTAGTGCCTATTTACATCAAAACTAGGCTAGTTGTAACTTTCGCACAGCTGGTGGAACGGGTGTCCTGACTGGAAAGCTCTCCGATCCTTTATCCATACACGTGAAAAACACCCCGGGGCATTAGAGGGATCTGTTATGTTTAATATATTAAGTTTTGCTCTGTACAAGTTTATGTCTTTTGAATTAAAGTGCGCAGTGAACTCTGTTGCCTTGAAACTCATGCTGGCGCGGCTGTTCTTGCCTGCCAAAATGGCGTCGTAAACAGAATAGGTCACGTGACCTCCGGAGCTCTATACACTACACACTATGTGCTAACCAGAGTCTGAAGCCCCTCCCCCTTCACCATATAAGGAAGTGCATGAAGTCTAACATTCCGCACTTTGTTTCTTTTTTTTCTGTGAAGTGCATAAACACAGAACTCGCACTATTTATACTACAAAATGGCGTAGAATAGTGCATAAATACACAAATCTGGACTCACCTACACTCTCATAAAAAAAGGTACAAAGGCTGTCACTGGGGCGGTACCCTTTCAAAAAGGTACACATTTGTACCTAAAGAGTGCCTATTAGTACCTCAAAGGCACATATTGGTACCAAAATTGTACATATTAGAAACTAAATGCACTGTAAAAAAAATCCCCGTAAAATTTACGGTAAAAAAAAAAAATACGGCAGTAACGTTTTAGGTTTTTAGGGACAGCACCACATAATTTAAAGGTTTATAATGTAATAATTACGGTTACATTTTTTTTTTTTTTTACAGTTCAAAACCGTATAATTTAAAGGTTTATATTGTAATGATTATGTTTACACTGTAAACAATTTACGGTAAAAAAACATATTTCATTAACTGTTAAATTACCAACCTATTGAAATACTAATATCTGTTATGTACTTTTGATATATACGGACAAGCACCAATCACAGTGGAGATGAGAATCACATGATCAATCAAAGCTCATCACAAGCAGCTTTTAATAGGACAATACTAATATATCGAAGGTGCTCGGTGTCATTCACACAAACACTAAACACCTTCATGGTAAAACACATTTTAAAAAATAAAAAATAAACACTAATTTAACAACATCAGATGTAACATAAAACCCTAATGTACATAACTGATTAGAAAAAAACTAAGAAGAGACATAGTTATTGCAATTAAAATACATCAAATGCGAAGCGTCACGCAGGGAATTCTGGGAATGTCAATTTACGGGTTTTCACTGTAAATTACACAATGACTTGTTCTTTTTTACTTCCAAAAACTGTACATTTAACGGTATTTTACTGTAAAATGAAATGAAATGTAAGGTTAGATCTATTACAGTTATTTACCGTATATAATACGGAAACTTTCTGTCAACCAATTAACTGTTTTTCACCGTAGCATTTTTACAGTAAAATACCGTTAAAACCACAATCATTTTTTACAGTGTGGTACATATTAGAACCTTTTTAATGGGTACCATCCCAGTGACAGCTTTTGTACCTTTTTTCTGAGAGTGTATAACCATAGATCATTGATCTTGTGTAGAAAATAACCTTGTCACGATTCTGCGAAAATTCTCCTTTTCAGTCAAACGGGATTGGAAATGAAAGATGACTTTGAGTGTGTGTGTGAACTGATCCTTCATTAGTTCAAGCCTCTCTGTCACGTTTTCGCGGTCACTAGCTGATGCTGTAATCTGCGGGATCGCACGGCCTGCCGTCATTACGCATGCGCCGGCCATAAATCGATAGCAAATTTGCGAAAGCAGATTCAAATCAGCCGTTTCATGGCATACGTTCATCTGCATAATAAAACGCTGCCATTTCAAACCACTAATTTTACATTCATTGTTTCTCTTTTGAAAAACGCAAATTGCATTTTCATGCTAAACACTCTCTCTCCTTTCCCATACCTCGCTCCGTGAGCTCCTCGGCCCAAAACAAGAGCGTTGATTAAGCCGTGAATACAGTATTCATCACCCTCGGAGGCTTTTATTAAACGCCTTTCTCATCCTTCATTGCGTATAATTAAATATTTCGTCAAAATCTCGTTTTGGCAGATGCTTTGATTGATGTGTTCGTATATACTCTCATGCATTGAAAAGGAGGAAAATATGATGGGAAAAAAACGATCAAATCCACAGCCCAAAACTTGAAACGCACACTCGTGAAAAGAGGATGGCTCTTTTTGCTCATAAATGAGGTTTTTATGCATAATTGAGACGAAAGCACAAGAAGAATTGGTGGGAAATGTGAAGTCTGAGAGTGTTTAAACTCGTGCACCTGGTGCTGTTTTATAGTGATGCATTATTGTCTTTTAGATAAATAATGTTTTGTGTTTGTGTAAAAGTACATTTTTCTCAAATCTGGATAATTCATCATCCTTTTATCAAAACATATCTGGTTAAGCGTACTTGAAAAGCGAACCTCTGCATGGTTTGTAATGTTGTTTGGAGGTTTTGTGAAATACGAGGCGGTTAATGGCACCACTTTGAAAGCGATCGTATGGTGTGTGTGTGTGTGTGATGATGTACGTTCAGGACCTGGACAATCTCCACTTGTTTAATTTAAAGAGAAATGTTTGAAAATGTCCGCGGCAGATGTGCTCGCTCAAACACGCTTGCTTTTTCTCCGCTCTCTACGGACACGGATTCAGGCCTCAATCTGTTCATGTTGACCAGTTTCCACGTTCTGCTCAATAAATATGAGGCATTATGAAAGCGCCATGATTGTGACAGCTGATGAACACGGGCGGCTGCCCATCACGCACTGGCATTTGAAAAACATATTGCCATTTACGGTGCGTAAAACGGTAATAACACAATGCTCTGCAGTGAGCGCGTGCTCTCAATTTGACAGATCAGAGAAAGGTGTGTTCGTGAGATTGGTGTTTCCTACTGTTTCTCACTGTGGTTTTCTGCTCTTCTAAATACTCACACTCCAAAAGAACCATGCTCATTTGTGATTCATTTAATGATCACCTCAAATGTACTCAAACGTACAGTATATGCAAATGAGTCAAAGTGAGAGTGCTCGCGTTAATCTGATCATTTGATGAGAAATGTTTGAGGTCATATTGAAATCTCAGACTTTTGATTTGTGCACTTTGGGAAATCCAAGCAGTTCTTTTTGAGATCTCTTCTGAAACTTTTGAGAGAGATTTGTTCAAAAACACTGATTCATCCAGTAATGAAACAAGTCTTTATGAGTGAGTCATTGAATCATTCATTCAAGAGATTCGTTCAAAAACGCTGATTTATCCAGTAATGAAACAAGTCTTTATGAGTGAGTCGTTGAATCATTCATTCAAGAGATTTGTTCAAAAACGCTGATTTATCCAGTAATGAAACAAGTCTTTATGAGTGAGTCATTGAATCATTCATTCAAGAGATTCGTTCGAAAATGCTAATTCATCCAGTAATGATACAAGTGAAGTCTTTATGAGTGAGTCACTGAATCATTCATTCAAAAGATTCATTCAAAAACGCTGATTTATCCAGTAATGAAACAAGTGAAGTCTTTATGAGTGAGTCATTGAATCATTCATTCAAGAGATTCGTTCAAAAACGCTGATTTATCCAGTAATGAAACAAGTCTTTATGAGTGAGTCATTGAATCATTCATTCAAAGGATTTGTTCAAAAACGCTGATTCATCCAGTAATGAAACAAGTGAAGTTTTTATGAGTGAGTCATTGAATCACTCATTCAAGAGATTTGTTCAAAAACGCTGATTCATCCAGTAATGAAACAAGTCTTTATGAGTGAGTCATTGAATCATTCATTCAAAGGATTTGTTCAAAAACGCTGATTCATCCAGTAATGAAACAAGTGAAGTCTTCATGAGTGAGTCACTGAATGATTAATTCAAGAGATTCATTCAAAATCACTGATTCATCTGATAATGAAACAAATGAAGTCTTTATGAGTGAGTCACTGAATCATTCATTCAAAAGATTCATTCAAAAACGCTGATTTATCCAGTAATGAAACAAGTGAAGTCTTTATGAGTGAGTCATTGAATCATTCATTCAAAAGGTTCGTTCAAAAAGGCTGATTCATCCAGTAATGAAACAAGTGAAGTCTTTATGAGTGAGTCATTGAATCATTCATTCAAAAGATTTGTTCAAAAAGGCTGATTCATCCAGTAATGAAACAAGTGAAGTCTTTATGAGTGAGTCATTGAATCATTCATTCAAAAGATTCGTTCAAAAACACTGATTCATCCAGTAATGAAACAAGTGAAGTCTTTATGAGTGAGTCATTGAATCATTCATTCAAGAGATTTGTTCAAAAACACTGATTCATCCAGTAATGAAACAAGTGAAGTCTTTATGAGTGAGTCACTGAATCATTAATTCAAGAGATTTGTTCAAAAACACTGATTCATCCAGTAATGAAACAAGTGAAGTCTTTATGAGTGAGTCACTGAATCATTAATTCAAGAGATTTGTTCAAAAACACTGATTCATCCAGTAATGAAACAAGTGAAGTCTTTATGAGTGAGTCACTGAATCATTCATTCAAAAGATTCGTTCAAAAACGCTGATTTATCCAGTAATGAAACAAGTGAAGTCTTTATGAGTGAGTCATTGAATCATTCATTCAAAAGATTTGTTCAAAAAGGCTGATTCATCCAGTAATGAAACAAGTGAAGTCTTTATGAGTGAGTCATTGAATCATTCATTCAAAAGATTCGTTCAAAAACACTGATTCATCCAGTAATGAAACAAGTGAAGTCTTTATGAGTGAGTCACTGAATCATTAATTCAAGAGATTTGTTCAAAAACACTGATTCATCCAGTAATGAAACAAGTGAAGTCTTTATGAGTGAGTCACTGAATCATTCATTCAAAAGATTCGTTCAAAAACGCTGATTTATCCAGTAATGAAACAAGTGAAGTCTTTATGAGTGAGTCATTGAATCATTCATTCAAGATATTTGTTCAAAAACACTGATTCATCCAGTAATGAAACAAGTGAAGTCTTTATGAGTGAGTCACTGAATCATTCATTCAAAAGATTTGTTCAAAAACGCTGATTTATCCAGTAATGAAACAAGTGAAGTCTTGATGAGTGAGTCATTAAATCATTCACTCAATCTGTTCTATTTTAACAAAAAAAAGTGAATTTAAAATTCTTTTAAATATTTTGTCAGAACCTCCAGTAATTTCCAAGTTATTTTGTTTAGTTCAGAATCATGATCTCTATTTGAAACCAAACAAATGTGATTCTCAATATATCCAGACTCGTGCAGCTCTAACACTTTAAAAACTGTTGAAGTTGTAAATAAAGATTATGGAGTGCATTATAGTAGTCGTTCTACTTCAAAATATCATGTGTTACCTCCCATTTCTTTAATTGTTTGTGGAATTTTCGGTAAGATTTTAGAATAATGGTCATTAGTTAACATTAGTTAATGTATTAACTAACATGAGCTGACCATGAGCAGTACATTTGTTACTGTATTTGTTCATCTTTGTTAACGTTAGTTACAGTTTTTCTCAGTCGCTTTGGTACATTTCTCAGATCAGAATTGAAATTCTCAAATCTACCTGTTCAATCTTCACATCATTGTGTCACTTGTGCACATCAAAAAAGCAGTTTCTCATTTCTTTGAACAAGTTGCAAATGCTTTGGTACATCCATGCAAATGATTCTGTACAATTTTCTGCTGTTTCCTACATTATCAGTTGCTTATGTCATGTTGATCAAAATGTATTATAATGGGTCTCTATAGTCTCACCCCCCACAACATTTAGCCATTAGTTCATAGCAGAAGTCTTTACATGCAAAATGGTTGAACAAGTTGTCATTATGTCAAGCATATTTTTATACATTTCCGTTAGACGTTCACATTTCTACTTTTGTTTTTCTGGGGTTTTTTTCCCTTTGTGCTATGCAGTGCTGTCTTTTCCTTTCTGTATCGCAATGACAACAAATTACAGTACAAACAGTAAAAGCATAAATGTGAATCTTGTCCAGTCTCTTACAATCAAACTCACACATACACTAAGGTGTAACCAACAATTTACAATAATTGTCATCAAAACTTTAGCCATATTTACATCAGAACATCCGTGTTATTCATACACAATGACACAAGGACTTGATGGCACTGACCTGTTCATTGACACAGATATTTACTTTTGAGAGATGAACTAAGGATTTTGAGCAAGAGACTGGCTTTTGCATGTAATCCATGGTGTTTTGCTATTTGTACGAATTGTTTTGAGAAATGGACTTACTGTTTTGCAAATGTCGAGGATGATTCGAGAAATGTACCAAAGCGACTGAGAAAAACTGTAATATAAATCCAGGTGTTCATGGTTTGTTCATGTTAGTTCACCGTGCATTAACTAATGTTAACAAGATTTTAATAATGTATTAGTAAATGTTGAAATTAAAGGGTTAGTTCACCCAAAAATGAAAATTCTGTCATTAATTACTGACCCTCATGTCGTTCGACACCCGTCAGACCTCCGTTCATCTTCAGACACAAATGAAGATATTTTAGTGTAAATCTGATGCTCTGAAAGGCCTCCATTGGCTCAATGCACTTTACACTCTCAAGACCCTTAAAAGACACTAAAGACGTCGTTACAAAGTCCATCTCACTACAGTGGTTCTACAATAACTTTATGAAGACGAGAATAGTTTTTGTGCGCAAAAAAACCCTAAATAACGACTTATATAGTGATGACGATTTCAAAACACGGCATCATGAAGCTTTAAGCGTTATGAATCAGTGAATCGAATCATGATTCGGATCGCGTGTCAAACCGCCAAACTGCTGAAATTTGGCGATTCAAACTGCTGAATCGACTCACTGATTCATAACGCTTCGAAGCTTCATGAGGCCGTGTTTTGAAATCGTCATCACTATATAAGTCGTTATTTAGGGTTTTTTTGCGCACAAAAACTATTCTCGTCACTCCATAAAGTTATTGTAGAACCACTGTAGTGAGATGGACTTTGTAACGACGTCTTTAGTGTCTTTTAAGGGTCTTGAGAGTGTAAAGTGCATTGAGCCAATGGAGGCCTTTCAGAGCATCAGATTTACACTAAAATATCTTCATTTGTGTCTGAAGATGAACGGAGGTCTGACGGGTGTCCAACGACATGAGGGTGAGTAATTAATGACAGAATTTTCATTTTTGGGTGAACTAACCCTTTAACATTAACAAAGATAAATAAATGCTTTAAATGTGCAGTTCATTATTAGTTAATGTTAACTCTAATGACCATTATTCTAAAGTGTTACCGAGTTTTCTAGCACTTTCTGAGTGAGAACTGTTTCGACGTAAACCCCACACCATTCTGACCATGTGCATTTTCTCTCTCTCAGACCTACAGTGACCCGGTGGAGAGCAAAAGCGCCCAGTCTAGCCAGCCATCGTCACACATGATGCCCCCCAACGCCTCCCTGTACAGCGTCCCGCCCCAGCCCTCCTCCCCATACCTGGGCCCCAGTCCCTTCCCCCTGTCGGACCTCCAGAGCTACGCTGCTGGGGCTCCCAGACACGGCCTGCCCCGTTCGGCCATGCTGCCCGCGCTCAGTGCCTCCCCTCCAGCGTCCTTCCAGATCAGCCCCCCCCTCCACCAGCAGCTCTCTCTGCACCAGGGCTCCCTCCTCAACCAGCCAATCCGCATGCAGCAGGTCCAGTCACAGCCAATCATCTCTCACCAGATGGGCCTCCAGGCACCGCTGCACTCCCCACCCCCAGGACAGCAGGTTAGCGTGCATACTGGGAGACGCCACACGTGCTTGTGTTTATGGGGTGCGATTGGAACGGCACACTACCGTGCATAATATCTGATATATGCATATACACTGAAAAAAATGATCCATTGAATTTACAAAAAAAATGTATCCTAAGTGGTCGCAATCAATTTATTTTATCTCAATTTGAACAAAAACACATGCAATTTCATTTTTTTTTTAATTAAAATCAAACAACTAAATTTAAATTATTTAAATGAGCACAAATTAATAATGCTTAATTTAATCGGGTCATTATCATTTTTTTTCCAGTGTACTACATTTGCCAAAATGTGCATTGTAGGTACTGACCCACAATGCACTCAACTTGGTAGTTCATTACCAGTGTTTATTCGATTTTTTAAAAGGCAAACAAGCCCTAGAAATGTTTAGCATTGCATACTACTTTACTAAAACAAGAGTATACAGCATATATTGACCAGTGCACAGTAATTATTGCAAAGTGTGCATTGAATCTCATATTTCACATTTTCCAAAATGTGTCATATTTGATTTTTTAAAAATGCAAATGCAAATGTTTTGCATGCATTCTACTTTGCATACTATTAAAAAAGAGTATTGCATAATAATCAGTAATTCTATTCAATTCCAGACCATAGAAACATTTAGCGTGGCATACTGCACAGTTTCATGCACTAAACACAGCATGTGCTTGTGATTGGATCGGCACACTAACATGCAATACTGTGCATAATATCTGAAATATGCATATACTACATTTGCCAAAAAGTGCATTGTAGGTACTGAGCCGCAATGCACTCAACTTGGTAGTTCATTTCTTTAAAAATGCACTAGAAATGTTTAGCATTGCATAATAATTTATTAGAAGAGTATACAGCATATGTTGACCAGTGAACAGTAATACTATTGAATTCAAAACATGACCATAGAAACATTTAGCGTGGCATATTGCACACAGTTCCATGCACTAAACGCCACACATGCTTTGGTTTATGGGGTGCGATTAGAACAGCACACTACCATGTAACACTGTGCAAAGTGTGCATAGAATCTCATATTTCACATTTGCCAATATGTGCACAGCACTCAACTTGACCATCCATTTCCAGTGTTTATTTGATTTTTTAAAAATGCAAATGCAAATGTTTTGCATTGCATATTACTTTGCACACTATTAAAAAAGAGTATTGCATAATAATCAGTAATTCTATTCAATTCCAGACCATAGAAACATTTAGCGTGGCATACTGCACACAGATTCATGCACTAAACACAGCATGTGCTTGTGATTGGATCGGCACACTAACATGCAATACTGTGCATAATATCTGAAATATGCATATACACTGAAAAAAATGATTCGTTGAATTTACTAAATGTTTTTATCGTAAGTGGTCGTAATCAATTTATTAATCTCAATTTAAACAAAAACACATGCAATTCCCATAAAACACTTTTTATTTTTATTTTATTAAAATCAAAAAACTAAATGTAAATTATTTAAATGAGCACAAATTAATAATGCTTAATTTAATCGGGTCCTAATAATTTTTTTTTCAGTGTATTACATTTGCCAAAATGTGCATTGTAGGTACTGACCCACAATGCACTCAACTTGGTAGTTCATTACCAGTGTTTATTTGATTTTTTTAAAGGCAAACAAGCCCTAGAAATGTTTAGCATTGCATACTACTTTACTAAAACAAGAGTATACAGCATATATTGACCAGTGAACAGTAATTATTGAATTCAAAACATTTAGCGTGGCATATTGCACACAGTTCCATGCATTAAACGCCACACGTGCTTGGTTTATGGGGTGCGATTAGAACAGCACACTACCATGTAACACTGTGCAAAGTGTGCATAGCATCTCATATTTCACATTTGCCAAAATGTGCACAGCACTCAACTTGACCATCCATTTCCAGTGTTTATTTGATTTTTTTTTTTTTTTAAAGCAAATGTTTTGCATGCATTCTATTAAAAAAGAGTATTGCATAATAATCAGTAATTCTATTCAATTCCAGACCATAGAAACATTTAGCGTGGCATACTGCACAGTTTCATGCACTAAACACAGCATGTGCTTGTGATTGGATCGGCACACTAACATGCAATACTGTGCATAATATCTGAAATTTCTATTTGCATAAATGACATTTACATTTGCCAAAATGCACTCTAGGTACTGTATCCCACGATGCAATGCTCTCAACTTGACCATCCATTCCACTGTTTATTTGATTTTTTTTAATGCAAATAAGCCCTAGAAATGTTTTGCATTGCATACTACTTTGCATACTAATTAAAAAACAGCTTAAAGCATATATTTGACAGTATTCCAGTCCAAACATGACCGTAGAAATGTTTAGTGTGACATACTGCATACATGTACTAAATGCCACACATACTTGTGTTTATGGGATGTGGTTGGACCAGCACACACTGCAATAGGTACTCTATCCCACAATGCAATGCACTTAACCTTCCATTTATACTGTTTGTTTGATTGTTTTTTGAAATGCAATGATAATTGGACGAGATTGCACACTACTTATACATGCATTTAGCACCAGGAAACATTTATAATTGCATACTGCATTTTGGAGGGGGGGGGGGGGTGCATACTCTATATATGCAGTGTAGTCTGTATGGTAGTATTCCGTTCCGATCTTGCCATGATCAAAGTGTTAAATATAAAATAAGCACACAAGCTTATTTTGCATGTGGAAAAACATTGATACACACACAGAATATACTTCATGTTTTTTGTTTAGAATCGCTCAATATTAATAGCAGTGTTCGGAAACACATCTTGTTGGGAAAATGTTATGAAATGAACTTGAAAAAGGACAGGTCATCTTATGCGTGCGAGGTGAAATGAGATGAAGTGAGAACGGGTGGAGGATGTGTTGTTTCGGAGGTGTTGTCTCTGTTCTGAAGACGTTGTGTGTGAAAAGGTCTGATTTTCCAAAGCACCGTCAGTGTTTAGCACCTTCCTACAGTCAAGCAATACAAGGAAACACTTCATAAACTGTTTTGAAAAGAAGTGAGGAACAAATGTCAGGTTTAATTTTTTTAATAATACGCTTTTGGTACATTTTTAAGATACACTATATTGCCAAAAGTTTTGGGACGCCTGCCTTTACAGGCACATGAACTTCCCATTCTTAATCTGTAGGGTTTAATATGGAGTTTGCAGCTCTAACTGCTTCAGCTCTTCTGGGAAGGCTTTCCTCAAGGTTTAGGAGTGTGTTTATGGGGATTCTTCTAGAAGCGCATTTGTGATGTTGGACGAGAAGGCCTGGCTCTCAGTCTCCGCTCTAATTCATCCCAAAGCTGTTCTATCGGGTTGAGGTCAGGACTCAAGTTCCTCCACACCAAACTCGCTCATCCATGTCTTTATGTAGCGACGCTTTGTGCACTGGTCAGTCATGTTGGGACAGGAAGGGGCCGTCCCCAAACTGTTCCCACAAAGTTGGGAGCATGAAATTGTCCAAAATGTCTTGGTGAAGCATTACAAGTTCCTTTCACTGGAACTAAGAGGCCAACCCCTGAAAAACAACACCATATCATAATCCCCCCTCCACCAAACTTTACACTTGGCACAATGCAGTCAGGCAAGTCCCGTTCTCCTGGCAACCACCAAACCCAAACTCGTCCATGGGATCGCCAGAGAGAAGCGTGAATGGTCATTCAGAGAACACGTCTCCACTGCTCTAGAGTCCAGTGGCGGCGCGCTTTACCCCACTGCATCCCACGCTTTGCATTGCACTTGGTGATGTAAGGCTTGGATGAGCTGCTCGGCCATGGAAACCCATTTCATGAAGCTCTACACACTGTTCTTGAGCTCATCTGAAGGCCACAGGAGGTCTGGAGCTCTTGACTCTGCAGAAAGTTGGCGACTTCTGTGACCCTCAGCATGCGCTGACCCCGCTCTTTGTGGCTGAGTTGCTGTTGCTCCCAATCGCTTCCACTTTGTTATAATCCCACTAACAGCTGAGCGTGGATTATTTAGTATAATATTTGGATTTATTGCACAGGTGTCCACCGAAGCCATAGAAGCGTCTGCAGGCCTAGAGCTTGAGTTATACACCTGTGGCCATGAAGTGATTGAACACCTGAACTCAGTGATATGGAGGGGCGACCCAATACTTTTGGCAATATAGTGTATGTGAAGTACACACATCAGGGTTACACTTTCACTGCATTGGCGAAGCATTCATGTTTGCACACTTGCATATGTTTCTGGCCTTAAAATGCTAATAAAATATGTGTGCCATCTCTCTCTCTCTCTCTCTCAGGGATTCTCTCACTTACAGTCGGAGTATCAGAAGAGTGTGGGGGGGTCTCAGTCTCCAGGGGCTCCGAACCCAGTGGGCCAGAACCCCGACTGGGACAGCGAGTACTGCAACCGGGAGTGCGGCGGAAACCACTGCAGGTAAACAGTGTTTGTGTGTGTGTGTGTGTGTGTGTGTGTGTGTTATGATGTTAACTGTCTCCTGAGACCTGTGTCAGTATCAGGGGACTCTGTGAGCGTGTGCAAGCCGCATGTGTGGTTTCAGAGCTGTGCGGCATGCATTATTTATTGGGTAATATAACAATGCAATGCAACAAAAAAACACATACAATAACAGTTAAAATACCAGTTCACCCAAAAATCATCATTTATTCACCCTCATGTCATTCCAAACCTGTATGACAAGCTTTCTTATGCTCTAAAGTAGACTTCCTGTTCTTAAAGCTCATTGATAGTACACACTGTTAAAGGATTAGTTCACTTTTAAATAAACTTTTGCTGATAATTTACTCACCCTCATGTCATCCAAGATGTCCATGTCTTTCTTTCTGCAGTCGAAAAGAAATTAAGGTTTTGGATGAAAACAGTCCAGGATTTTTCTCCATATAATGGACTTCAGTGGGACCCAAACGGTTCAAGGTCCAAATGACAGTTTCAGTGCAGCTTCAAAGGGCTTTAAACGATACCAGACGATGAATAAGGGTCTTATCTAGCCAAACCATCAGTTTCTGCGAGAAACCGAGCAGTATTTATGCTATTATTTTACCTCTTTTCAGTCGAGCGTGATCGTCTCTGAGCTCAGCCATAACTTCCGCTAAGTGAGGTCAAATTAGATGGTGGTCATAGATTTATACGTAGATGCCTCATTAGCGACTGCACGGATCAGTAGAATGAGGCATCTACTATCGATAAATCTATAACCACGATCTAATTTGACCTCACTCTCCGGAAGTTATGGCGGAGCTCAGAGACGATCGCGTTCCTCTGTTAAGAGGTAAAATAATAGCATAGATACTGCTCGGTTTCTCGCAGAAACTGATCGTTTGGACCTTGAACCGTTTGGGTCCCACTGAAGTCCATTATATGGAGAACAACCCTGGACTGTTTTCATCCAAAACCTTAATTTCTTTTCGACTGCAGAAAGAAAGACCTGGACATCTTGGATGAAATGGGGGTGAGTAAATTATCAGCAAAAGTTTATTTAAAAGTGAACTAATCCTTTAAGACAGTAATGTTGACGTTGATTTTACACCAATCCCAGCGCGAGTCCGAATCAATGACGAAACATTGGAAGAACTAGTTATTCATCCCGAACCTTGAGCAGGACGTTTCTCAGTGATGCTCCTCAGTTTGAGGTACATTATGAGATGTTTCAACTATAATTCTACACCATCCGCATTAGCAAGTGTGTGTGTGTGTGTGTCTAATGTATTGCGGTGCACATGCTAGTACATTAACTAGTTAGCCCAGCTAATGTAAACTTTAACGTTTGCAAAAAAAAACTTGATCCTTTATCTTTAATCAAAGTAGTAAGAATGACAGACCACCTGCATTAATAGACACAGTTTTAGGCTTTCCTGTAGCTCAAACAGTAGAGCGTTGCGCTAGCAACGCCAAGGACATGTGTTCGATTCCCAGGGAAAGCAAGAACTGACAAAATGTAAAATGTGTACCTTGAATGCAATGTAAGTCGCTTTGCCAAATGCATAAATGTAATAGTGGCCCACAGTTGATTTACAGTAGTATTTCAAGTATGCTTTGTGCACTGGTCAGTCATGTTGGGACAGGAAGGGGCTGTCAACAAACTGTTCCCACAAATTTGGGAGCATGAAATTGTCCAAAATGTCTTGGTGAAGCATTAAGAGTTCCTTTCACTGGAACTAAAGGGCTAAGCCCTAAAAAAAATAAAATAAAAAAATGTAAAAAAAAAAAAAAAAATCATACCATAATCCCCCCTCCACCAAACTTTACACTTGGCACAATGGCGCCAGGAGAGTCCCGTTCTCCTGGCAACCGCCAAACCCAGACTCGTCCATGAGATTGTCAGACAGAGAAGCGTGATTGGTCACTCCAGGGAACACGTCTCACTGCTCTAGAGTCCGCAACGCGCAAGACAGTAATAACGTGAGTTAGCCAGATACTTACTCAATAAACACATTTTAGAGCACAGCGTCTTCTCGGCATGATGCTATCCAGTATCCGCTGCAGTGTTTGAGGGGGTTTAGTGGACGGGCAATATGCTAATGTTTTGTCGAAATGTTGAAATGGCTTGCGACTCGTTTGAAAAACGATTCGTTTAATTGACTCAGAGTCGACTCTTACTTATGAGAGACAATAACTTACAGATTTAAAACTTTGCAGGATGTTTTCATTCACTTATTACTATATGTAATAATTATAATATATATTATGAACTATATTACACAATACATGAAAGTTCATTTTCAAAAATCCATAATAGGGGCACTTTAAAGTGATAGTTCACCCGAAAATGAAAATTAGCCCATGATTTACTCACCCTCAAGTCATCCGAAGTGTGTATGAAATTCTTCTTTCAGACGGATAAAATCGGCGTTATATTACAAAAGTCCAGGTTAATCCAAGCGTTAGAATTGGATTCATAGTTGCTCTGTTTCTGAAAAATGCATCTGTCCGTCATATAACTGCTCCACGCGGCTCTGGGGTGTTAATAAAGGCCTTCTGAAGCGAATCGACGCGTTTGTGTAAGAAAAATATCCATATTTAAAACTTTATCAAGTAAAATTTCGGCCGATGTGTTCGACTGTGTGCATATGCTTGCGTACGCGTAAAGAAATGTTTCATCATAGATTTCAATAACAAAACTAGCACCATTTCATAACTGTGGTCCATTGGACACATGAGTGTTCTGAAGTCATATGAAAGAGGTTGAATGGAATCGAGCAGCTCAGACATTCGGCCTAATATCTCGAAATTTGTTCAATGGCTTGCTTTGAATTTTGGTTTGGAGTGACTTGACACAATTCTTACTTCTGTGTGCAAATGAACTTTCTGAGCTTTTGTCCCTGACGCTGATTTGTTTCTCATTGTCTTGCAGTGGCAGTATGATAGGCAGGGATAAGCCACTCTACCTCACTTGAAGCAAAACAAGGAGAACGGAAAGAGAAAAGATGAAACAACACCAGGGAGTCCCCCCCTCCTCCGCACCTCTCCACCCTTCCCAGACATCATCAGTTTCCCTCAGTGTCATTTTGCATTCGTTTTTAGAAGGATGTGTGTGTGTACGCGTTCTGAAGACTACTAGTGATCCTTTCATTTTTGCCAAGCACTTAAAAATGTACAGGCCTCTGCGCCAGAGACCTCAGAGAGCACTCACTCCGTCTCTGAATAAACTTAAAAGAAAAGAAAAAAAAAGATGTATATAACAAAAAGCGAAAAGGAAAAAAAATAAATAAAGCAAACTACCATTAAACCGGCCCTCAGGGCGAATGAGCTTTAACTATAACAGAGGAAAACTCTCCTCTTAGTTTCTCAGTTACTTTCCTTTCCTCGTCTCATTTTCGTTTTTGTTTTGTTGTTGTACTTTTATTTATTTCCTGCTTGCGACATAGCTCTTGTTTTGGCCCGTTGCGTCTCTTTCGAGGGCGATACATCGACTGATGCTTGTGAATTTTAGGCAAAAAAAAAAAATACACAAATTGATAAATACAACTTCTTTTTGTAAATTGAAAGACCCGTGTAGGTCTTTGTTGATCTGTCACAGTGTGATTGTAAATATCACTTTTGGGGGGGTCAAATTTGGGAAGATGAAGTCCAGATATTTTTTCTTCTTTAATATGACTTATAATTCATTGATTTGTATTTGAAATGGTATTTTGTGAATGCGAGCCGGAGTGAATGAGCGTGTGTGTGTGAGTGTATTTGTGCGTTGTGTAACTGAACAGCCTGTGCAGGTGATATCAGAAGAGTGTTTTCACACCACGTACACAATCTTGCATTAAATCTGTGCTCACTGGTGTGACCCCCCCCCAAATATAAAGATCTATGGCAAAAACCCATGACCGACTGCATGACCTGGCTCTCCATTTAGGCTCCCCGATTGGTCGGAGCCCCATTTTTGATTTCGAAACGGACTCCTGCACGACTCTGAGATCGCAAACGCATGATCCAACGAAGCGTGTTCGCAGCCAAACTTGTGACGCGATTTGATCAGCTTTGTCGATTTACTCTCAGGTTCTAAATGTGAAGTGTAAATGCGCCTCCGGATTCAGGTCAAGGGCCAGAAACCTACTTTACACAAGTACACAGATGTGAACACAGTTTGTGCCATGTTTAACTTTAACTTATCATTCAGCAATATCCTCTTAAAACGTTTCTCCACCACGACAGTGACTGACTGTAGATGAAGAAAACGCACCGCATACTTGTGTTGTGCTGAATCACATGATGTGTACTTGCATAGAGGCGGTTTCAAGCCTAACGCAGTATTCAATTCATTTCTTTTGCCTGGTCTTGACTGACATTAAATCCACCAATATAACGTAAAGGTGAACTATAATGTGAGATAATACAGCACACAGTAAATTAAATCAACAGTGGGTCTATAGTTTTCTAGTAGCTTTTGCTAGATGTTCTATTGTGTTGATCTCATCTTTAAGTTTTGTGGGAAAAAAATTAAATGCATTCGATCATTTAGTCAGACGTTTTCTTTTAATCTTTTTTTTTTCTACTGTAGCATACTATTTTTAGTTGGATAAAATAAATAACTTCTAAGACATTTAATTTGTGTACAAACCTGCCAATTGTAGTTATTTTATTTGTAAAGTCAGCAATGATGATTATTTTAAAATGTTATCAGCAAGTTGCCCATCAGTTAATATTTAATAATGTTGAACAGGTTTCTATTTATGAACAAAATGAGATCAATTTTGCTTATAACTACAATATGTTCTTTTGTTTGTTTTTTGATTATGATGATGATGATGATGACAATTGCTTTTATTTTTACTTTTTGAATACTGTTTTTTTTTCTTTCCTTGCCAGCCAGGTCATTTTGTGTCACTATGCCTTTTTGTTTCATTTTGTCCGTAATAAAAACGTTAAATGAGAGATTTGTGGTTGTTTTGTTTCCTTTTTATGCACATTAACATTCATAACAACCACTTCCTCTAGGGATGCACTGATATGACGCATTTGAGGGAAATAATCCATCGGCTTTAATATATTGGCCAAATTTTCTTATTGGGTCAATAACAATTACATAAAAAAATACAGCTGCAAGCAGCAATTAAGGGGCCAAGCACAAATAAAGCACATTAAGTGATGCAAGCATGTCTGTGTATTAGAGCAACTACAACAATGAGCAATTAAAGGCATATTACGACGATTTTATGGCAAAATTGCTGAAAAATCAGATATACTGTACTAGATCACTAGTAATGTGATTTAATGGGTTATCACTTTTGGCCAATTGTTAACGTTGTTACGAAACTGATGTGGTCGGAGTGAAGTGACAATGACACATGGAAAGTTTGGTCTCATTATGTCAAAGCATTGCAGAGATACAGCCTCAGAGTCATTTTGGTATCATGCCTCAACTTTGTTAATGCGGTATACAAAAACGGTTTTGTCTATGAACTCAAAATCCATAACTTTTTGTCGGCACAGTGTGAAGATGATCTGACTCAAATTTGGTGAAAATCGGACCAAAAGTCTAGGAGGAGTTCGAAAAGTAGGATTTTTAAGAAAATCAAAATGGCGGATAGGAAGTTTATCCGACTATGGCAAAATTTATCTCGACATGACCCAAGGAATCTGTTAAGACCAGTTTCATTACATAGGCTAATGTAATCAAAAGTTATTAGCATTTTTTGGAAATTTCTAACTTTTGAGTACCGTCAGGGCATGGTGCCGAAGACACATACCGAGTTTCATAACAATACAGCAATGCGTTCATAAAATATAGCATTTTATGACAAAATTCAAAATGACAGATGCCCAAAATGGCCGATAGTTTTGTCATTTTTGGCCAAAGTGTTCAGAAGTTATAAGCAAAAATCAAGCAATTTTTCATATCTCCTGACCACTAACTTTACAGGTACCCTCAAGTCATGGTTGTCATAACACACACCAAGTTTGGTCAGAATACGCTAAAGCGTTGTGGAGATATAGCCTTGTGTTAATTTTGGCAGGCATTTTGTTGAATTCGTTTGCGCATTATTCGAGAATGGTTTGATGAATAAACTTGAATTCCATAATGTTTTGTCAGCATAGTCTATAGATGATCTGGTTCAATTTTCGTGAAAATTAACGCAACGACCTAAAAAAGTAGGTTTTTCGGATAACTCAAAATGTTGTTAAGATTTTCATGAAAGTAACTTTTTGAGTACTGTCAGGGCATGGTACTGAAGACATACCGAGTTTCGTAACGATACGCCAATGTGTTTGTATAATAAAGCATTTTACAACAAAATTTGAAATGGCTGATATGGGAAAATTAGGTATCGTTTGACTCGGCATTCTACACCAAATCTAAAGAGACCAGTTTTGTCATTTTTGGCCAAACCGTTCAGAATTATAAGCAAAAATGTCAATTTTTCATATCTCCTGACCACTAGGTGGCACTGTGTTGAAACTGTGCAGGTTCCCTCAGGTCATGGTTTTCATAACACACACCAAGTTTGGTGAGAATACGCTAAAGCGTTGCGGAGATATAGCCTTGTGTTCATTTTGGCGGCCATTTCATCAAATTCGTTTTCGTGTTATTTGAGAACGGTTTGACGAATCAACTTGAATTCCATTTTGTCAGCATGGTCTGTAGATGATCTGGTTAAATTTTCATGAAAATCAGCACAACAGCCTAGGAGGAGTTAGAAAAAGTTAGAAAAGTACTGTCAGGGCATGGTACCGAAGACACATACCGAGTTTCGTAACGATACGCCAATGTGTTCATATTATATAGCATTTTACAACAACATTTAAAATTGTTGATAAGGGGAAATTAAGTATCGTTTGACTCGGCATGCTACACTAAATCTAAAGAGACCAGTTTTGTCATTTTTGGCCAAACCGTTCAGAATTATAAGCAAAAATGTCAATTTTTCATATCTCCTGACCACTAGGTGGCACTGTGTTGAAACTGTGCATGTACCCTCAGGTCATGGTTTTCATAACACACACCAAGTTTGGTGAGGATACGCTAAAGCGTTTTGGAGATATAGCCTCATGTTCATTTTGGCAGGCATTTTGTTGAATTCGTTTGCGTGTTATTCGAGAACGGTTTTACGAATCAACTTGAATTCCATAATGTTTTGTCAGCATGGTCTGTAGATGATCTGGTTACATTTTCATAAAAAAATAATATGTGCAACGGCCTAGGAGGAGTTATAAAAAGTAGGTTTTTCGGATAACTCAAAATGGTGTTATGATTTTTTTTAGTACCGTCAGGGCATGGTACTGAAGACATACCGAGTTTCGTAACGATACGCCAATGTGTTCGTATAATATAGCATTTTATGACAAAATGTAAAATGGCCGATATGGGAAAATTGGGTATCGTTTGACTCGGGATGCTACACCAAATCTAAAGAGACACGTTTTGTCATTTTTGGCCAAACCGTTCAGAATTATAAGCAAAAATGTCAATTTTTCATATCTCCTGACCACTAGGTGGCACTGTGCTGAAACTGTGCATGTACCCTCAGGTCATGGTTTTCATAACACACACCAAGTTTGGTGAGGATACGCTAAAGCGTTGCAGAGATAGAGCCTTGTGTTCATTTTGGCGGCCATTTCATCAAATTCGTTTTCGTGTTATTTGAGAACGGTTTGACGAATCAACTTGAATTCCATGATGTTTTGTCAGCATGGTCTGTAGATGATCTGGTTCGATTGTCGTGAAAATCAGCCCAACGGTTAGAAAAGGCTGTTTTTTTTCATGAAAATTCAAAAACAGTTAATTAAAAGTTAAATGTAAATGCGAGTGCACAAATTTGGCCAGTTGGTGGCGCTAGAGAGTTTGAGTTAGAGACTCCAAATTTGGTATAGTGCCAGATCATTCTGTCCTCTATCTTTGTGCCAAATTTCATAATTTTCTTGCAATTCCGGTTCTATGAGCGGAAGAAGAAGAAACGGAAGAAGAACGCCAATGGATACATTCGGTATCTTGTGCTTGACCCCTAATAAACATCAGCTGAGTCTGATATGATGGCCGATATATCATGCATCCCGATCTTCCTCTATATGCTGTTTGATGATATTTACTACAGCACAACCTCATGTTCCTCAATGCTTAAAGGGTTAGTTCACCCAAAAATGAAAATTCTGTCATTAATTACTCACCCTCATGTCGTTCGACACCCGTAAGACCTTCGTTCGTCTTCGGAACACAAATGAAGATATTTTAGTGTAAATCTGATGGCTCTGAAAGGCCTCCATTGGCTCAATGCACTTTACACTCTCAAGACCCTTAAAAGCTACTAAAGACGTCGTTACAAAGTCCATCTCACTACAGTGGCTCTACAATAACTTTATGAATCGGCGAGAATAGTTTTTGTGCGCAAAAAAACCCTAAATAACGACTTATATAGTGATGACGATTTCAAAACACGGCCTCATGAAGCTTCGAAGCGTTATGAATCAGTGAGTCGATTCATGATTCGGATCGCGTGTCAAACCGCCAAACTGCTGAAATTTGGCGATTCAAACTGCTGAATCGACTCACTGATTCATAACACTTCGAAGCTTCATGATGCCGTGTTTTGAAATCGTCATCACTATATAAGTCGTTATTTAGGGTTTTTTTGCGCACAAAAACTATTCTCGCCGATTCATAAAGTTATTGTAGAGCCGCTGTAGTGAGATGGACTTTGTAACGACGTTTTTAGTGTCTTTTAAGGGTCTTGAGAGTGAACCGTGCCAATGGAGGCCTTTCAGAGCCATCAGATTTACACTAAAATATCTTCATTTGTGTCTGAAGATGAACGGAGGTCTGACGGGTGTCCAACGACATGAGGGTAAAATGTCGAGCGACATTTTTGGGTGAACTAACCCTTTAACTGACCAATCTGAAAACATGCTATACTCTTGTTTGCAATGGTGGGTTATTTTACTGTTATGAAAGAAATCCTCTGTCTACAATGAGAAAGCGGTATAACACATACGAGTCTCACAGCGGGGAACATGAATGCTAAACGTCTCTTCATGTGCTTTTACCGCCAATCAACATCCATACGGAGCGTTTTAGTGGACTGTGACCTGACATCTCTGGGTTTTCGGAAAGTACAGACCAACATTTCTCACATTATGCATTTTCTTTCAAAGCAAAGCTATACAGTAAAACTGCCTCGCCGCCCTCCATTTATGTTTTATTCATATTGCGGCGGGCGTTGAATTGGCAGATAGATCATTATTGAACAATTGGAAACCAGAACCGCCATTCCGTGCTGTGACACACATTACGAGGAATATCTCAGTCATATAATCTTAATGAAACATACGCTGGAGCAGATGGAAAGATGCCGTTTCATTGTGCGATTGTGTGCATGCTATTGTTTGTGTGTATTACAGTAAAGCAACAAGCAAAACCTTGATATTTCATTGCATTAGGCTCCAGGAAAGAGGGCAAAAGTTCACCTTCCCTTATAGGAACGATGAGATCTCTTTAATTTTACTGCACGATGAGATTAAAGAGAGACTTTATGTCCTCTGAGACCGCAGTGATCTCAAACGTTTCTCCTGTAGATTTACCACGTTACTGAAGTCATGCAATCTAAAGTCAGTCATTTCACTTTAGCAATCTGTAAAATGTTCACTGAGAGAAAAACTGTCCATCTGGAAATGATTGGATGGTGAACGTGTGTAACAGGCGAGTGAGAAACAAGGTGGATTGCTGATGTTTTTAAGAAATGTTTGAAAATGGAGAACTGTAAAGGGACCTGACTTAAAAAAATTCATAAAAAATGCAACTTTATATTCCACAATTCAGATTTTTTTTAATTATGATTTAGTATGTCAATTTAGACTTTTTATCTCATAATTTCGAGAAAATTATGAGGTAAAAATGATGATATAAAAAGATGAAATTATGACTTTTTATAAATTTTGACGTTTTATCTCATAATTTCGTCTTTAATCTCGAAATGACTTTGTGCGTCATAATTGTGACTATCTGATTTTCGTCAATTTTGACTTTTATATCATAACTTCGACCTCATAATTTCGACTTTTTGAAATTACTCGAAAAAAATTTAATTATGAGAAAAAGACGATGTTGATTTAAAAAGTCATAATTTCATCTTTTTATATTATATATAAAAAGATTATATATAATTTAGATTTTTTGCCAGTTTAGACTTTTCTCATAATTCCAACTTTAAACTCACTATGACTTTATACATCATCATTTTGACTTTATCTTGTAATTTCGATTTAGACTTTTTATCATGTAATTTTGAATTTTGTCAAAATTATGAGATAGTCAAAATTATGACAATACAAAGTCATCATAGTGAGATTAAAGTTGAAATTATTATGAAATTTTTTTTAATTATGTGATGTCAAATATATATATATATATATATATATATATATATATATATATATATATATATATATATATATATATATATATATATATATATATATATATATCTTTTAGAGTCGTAGTCTCATTTTTTTGTATCATAATTTTGATTCATCTCATAATTTCGATGTCATAATTATGAGGCAAAAGTCGAAAAAGTCTAAATTATGACTTACAAAGTCATCATAGTGAGAAAAAGTCTAAATTGACAAAGTCTAAATTATGAGTAAAAAATATGATATATAAAAGAAATTATGACTTTGTAAGTCAACTTTGCCTTTTATATCATCATTTGACCATAAAATGTCGACTTTTTGTCAATTTACATAATCTCATAATTTCAAATTTAATCTCACAATGACTTTGTACATCATAATTTTTTTACTTTTTCTCATAATTTCAACTTTGTTTGTCAATTTCGTTGTTTATGTCATAATTATGACACCTTATAATTTCAACTTTTTTTATTTCGACATTTTCCTCATAATTTTGAGTTTTTATGTCATAATTATGAGACAAAAGTCAAAATTATAAGGTAAAAAGTCTAAGTCGAAATGATGAAAGTCAAAATGATGGTGTACAAAGCCATCATAGTGAGATTAAAGTCCAAATTATGAGATCAAATTCGAAATTATGCACAAAAAGTCAAAATTAAGGTCAAAATGATTATGTAAAAAGATGAAATTATGAAAAAAAATGTACTTTGTAAGTCAATGTTGTCTTTTTTATCATAATTTTAACATCTCATAATTTTACTTTTTGTCAATTTCGACTTTAATCTCACAATGACGACTTTGTAAGTCAATTTTATATCATAATTTGAGTTATCTTATACAGTAATTTCAATTTATTGTCAATTTAGACATAATTTATCATAATTTCTAGTTATGCCATAATTATAAGACAAAAGTCTAAATTATAAGATTGAAAAGTCTAAATTGAAATAATGAAAGTCAAAAGTCATAATTGTGAGATAAAAGTCGAAATTGAGGTCAAAATTATTATATAAAAAGATGAAATTATGAGAAAATGTTTACTTAATTTTAACATCTCATATTTCGACTTTTATTCACATAATTTCGGCTTTAATCTCATAAATTTGACTTTAACCTCACAATGACGACTTTGTACATCATAATTTTGACTTCTCTTATACAGTAATTGTTACTTATAATTTCTAGTTATGTCATAATTATGATACAAAAGTCAAAATTATGAGTCTAAATTGATCTAAATCCATAATTATGACTTAGTATGTTCTTTTTTTATATCATAACTTTGACTTTGTATGTCATAATTAAATTTGACCAATGCATGATTGTGGCAGAAATGTGCTTCCATATGCATATTCGAGACAAAGGTCAGAATTGCAAGATAATAAATTGCAATGATCTTGTGTATTTGGTATGCCATGGTTCTGTAAATAAACTCATCTGCGGTCGAACAGTCGTTCGATCAGTGGACATCAGGACTGAACAGTGAAGCGGTTTATGACCTGCGACATGGAAACTTTCCACTTCTGCGGGCGAAGCATTTGCGGTGCAACGAGCTCTGACACAAGCTTTTCATCTGGCTCTTTTCTCTCTGTTTCTTGTCATTTTCTCCTCCTTTGATGTCGCACATGTAACGTATGTGCTATGGTTTCCATGTCAACATTTTTAGCTAACGAGACCACATGTGTAACTGGTCTGGTATTCTTTAACAGGGGAGGTTAGTCTGACTCTTTTTCCTCTACCTTTCTCTCTGACTGCTCTTTTGTTAGAGGAGAGAGAGAGAGAGAGAGAGAGAGAGAGAGAGAGAGAGAGAGAGAGAGAGAGAGAGAGAGAGAGAGCGAGAGAGAGAGAGAGAGAGAGAGAGAGAGAGAGAGAGAGAGAGAGAGAGAGAGAGAGAGAGAGAGAGAGAGAGAGAGAGAGCGTTCAGGAAACGTGGGCGGATTTGACAAGAAAAGAGTTTCAGTTTCTGTCTTTTATAAGAGGTCTGCTTTTTTTTCTTTTCATGCCTTTTTTCATCATTATTTTTTTTTTTTTTACGTTCAGCAAAATGAAAAGTTTCAGAAAAGAGGATCCTAGAAAACATAACTGTGCAACTAGGTCAGTTTTATTATGGGATTAATCACAAAAAAACAATGCGTACATGCTTTCAAATAAAATTAATTCACATTATTACAATATTTACAAATTATGCAAAAAACATGTGATGGTACTAAAATAGTTATGCAAAATATAATTCATTTTACTTTTGGGATGAAATATAAACTGCTATAATAGAGAAAACATGAGAGGAAACTCTTAAGAAAGGCGTTTATACTCTAAAATACTCACAGTATTGATCAGAACATTTTACAGAAGAAGAAACTTGAAGGATATTTACATGCATAAAACATAAAACATGATTTCCAGGTGCTTGATCATCAGCAGGAAAGGCTTGTTGATAAACAGGAAATAGTTATTATTCATTGTTACTGATGATTTTAGCTCATGCTAAAACATCGAGCAATTCATTTAGTGTTTTAGTTACAAACAGATCTGCGGCTCATAAAGTTATGGGTTTCTTTGTGGTTCATTGACTTTGACTAATATTTCTATTTTCAAATAGTTAAACAAAACATAAAAATAGTGTTTTCTATGATATTGACACTGGTAACGAGAACATTTTCATAATGTATGATTAAGATCACATATTAAAAACTGATTTTATAGTTAAAGGTGCACTATGTAACTTTTCCGTCTGCTAGAGGTCGCCTGTTCAAAGCAAAGGCGTAGTTTGATGACGGCATGTTTGAGCGCAGAATCTTGGGACATGTGGTCTTCAGCTCACAGCCGCTGGGAAAGAATCGGGACAGGACTCGGGCAGAAATCATGTTGATGGATGTGATTATTAACGTTACTGTAGTGAAGCAGAGCAGGACGAGTGTTGTGGAGCTGAGGAACCGCTGGGGCGATTGTTAATAAGATGAACGCAACACACACCTCGCGAGCAGCGGGACTTTTATTATGATACAGTCGTCGGCGGGACTTTTATTATGCCACAGTCACCGGCGGGACTTTTATTATGATACAGTCGTCGGCGGGACTTTTATTATGCCACAGTCACCGGCGGGACTTTTATTATGCCACCGCCGCCACTTCCGCTCCTCTGCTCATGAGTGTGAGGTAACGCAGCTCTGTTGATCATATTAGACACATCTGAGTGTGTTGATGATGTGATGACGTTACTCTGTTATGACACTTGTTCACACTGCAGTGAGAGTAAAGCGCTTCAGCAGAATAAAACCGCAAACTAACGCGGATATGATGTCATCGACAGGCCACGCCCTCAAACGTCCCGGTTCCTCTGGTAAAATGGCATCTCACGATTTACAAATTGTACATTTGGGATATTGTAAGTACTCAACTGAACACAATATATAACACCTAATGGTGTTTGGATATTTTACTGAAAAAATTGTACATAGTGCAGCTTTAACTTAAAACATAAAAAAGGTAATTGCAACTTTTTATCTCACAACCCTAAAAGAATTCTTGCATCAATATTGTAAATCCTTCAAAGTTTAAGGTATTTTCATTTATTTATTTTTTTATATATATATGTAACACTAATACTTTGTATTGTATTACTTTTGCATCAAATTACAAAAAAAAGAACTTACCTCTGCTGTGAGGGTGTTTCTAACACAGCGTCTATGGGAGTGATGGTAAAAGATAACATCCATCTCTCTTTTCACTGCCGTTATCAATCTCACTCTATTTTTTCCCTCTTTTTGAAAGCTGTGAAAGTTTTTCTTTTGCTATTTGAAGCAAATGGGGACACAAAAAATAGATTTAATGTATACTCTCATTCACTGCTATGAAAGTTAACCCAACTACTCTCTCAAAGAAAAAAAAAAAGAGAACAAAATGGAACCTTTTAAGGTACAAGTGTCCGTCACTGCGGTGGGATCATTAAAGGGATAGTTCAACCAAAAATGAAAATTATCCCATGATTTACCCTCAAGTCACCCGAGGTGTATATGACATTCTTCTTTCAGACGAATAAAATCGGAGTTATATTACCACTTTGCCACGGCGGGCCAAACTAAAAACCTCCCATAGCTTACCTTGTATGGCTGATGTCTGTTCTAAACAAGTCGGAGTTGTCTGGGTTTTGAATTGAAGATGTTGATAATATCACTTAATATCAGTTAGTTCACTTTCAAAGTGTTATGGTGTCCTGTCATCTTTGTCAAGACGTGTTTCTTTCTTTAAGTTGTCATAACTGACAGTTTAGCCTTTTTTTAATGACAAAAAAGGCGCTTCTACACTCTAAAAAAAAGTTTCTATATGGCACCAAAAAAGGTTCTTGGCTCGTAATCATTGGGGAACCTTTTTTAGTGCTATATAGCACCAATTTTGGTGCTTCCGTGGTTCTTCAGCGGTTCTTCAGAGGTGTTATATAGCACCTTAGTCAAAGAACCGCTGAAGAACCGCTGAAGAACCGCTGAAGAACCGCTGAAGAACCTCTGAAGCACCAAAATTGTTCGAGATGCATCTGCGCAGTGCAGACCGATCCGCTTATGATTTGACTCCCCCTGAAATTGCCTCATCGACACGGCATCCTCAATAAACCCGTCTCCGGCTTGTTGCCTCCAATCCTTCGAATATTCCGATCAATTATGACCTCTGACCTGTAAAGTTGCCAGAATAATAATCATACGCTGCTTGTTAATTGGCCAGAGGAGAACTGCCCCCCCGACTGAGCCTGGTTTCTCCCAAGGTTAATTTTCCTCCATTCTGCTCCTGATGGGGTTTTGGTTTCCTTGCCACTGTTGCCTCTGGCTTGGCTTGCTCAGTTGGGGACACAACATTTTCAACTAAATATCCAAATAAATCTAATTATTAAACTAAATTAACCATATTAACTAAATTACTGATCTAATTACTGATCTAAAGCTCACATTGTCACTGTATGATAATTGAAATGAACTGATGACATCACCGTTTTCTCCGGAACGGCTATATGGCTGAATAAAATTTTGTTGCATTATTTTCCTGTTTTAAGGCCTTTGCACACTGAGTCCGAAATTCGCATGCGAAATATTCGCACGTCAAAAAACAAATTCGAACTCACGTTATGTCAATCACGCTTGCACACTGCCTCCGAAACTTTTGTCCGTCAAAAATAAATCTACAGTGCTGATGCCCAACCTAAAACTGCAGCCAATGCTGGTGAATGAATCGCCAGTGCTCCTCAGATACCTACAATTAAATATACAAATATTATTGTATCAAAAATACTACAATATCACAGCTATAATTATAGCACACCAACTCCCTGTAAACCGCGCGTGTGTGTGCGTGTGTGTGTGTGTGTGTGTGTGTGTGTGTGTGTTTGTGTGTGCGCGCAGATCCTAGACATACTGCCAATCTCTGTTCAGGATTGGAAATTGGTGGTCTTCTTTTTAATATGGCTCCAGTATCGCTAGCAAAGCATCAAACTGAGCCACTGACATTCAACTTTGAATCGGTCTGGATAATCCGCAGCTCCTTGATAAGGAGGTGGAAGACGGCATTTTGTGTTGTTTTGCATTTTTTTCCGTAACGCATTCATTAATACGCATCGGACTCAGTGTGCAAGGTCTCTGTGCGTGACGAATTTTTCGGATCACGAATACGAAAAAACGCATGCGAAAATTTCGGACTCAGTGTGCAAGGGCCTTAACACTGTGAAGCTGCTTTGAAACAATCTGCATTTTTAAAAGCGCTATATAAATAAAGTTGACTTGACTTGACAGTGTATGACCACAAGAGCGATTCAGAAGCATAAGGAGTCGTGTGCTCTCGCTGTACTCGTTGTCATACGGAGATCGGTCTGCACAGCGCTAATGCATCTCAAACAAAGCCTGGTGTGTGTGTGTTTCCTGCTGCCTCGCTAGCGTTGCTGTTTGCTAACCCTAACCCTAAGCCTTCCATCATCAATGGCGAGCGTTGCGTTACTATTGATGCTCATGGCTTTACGATCCTACATCGGCATCAAAACACAGCAAATCCAACGCATTCCTGCAGCTCGCCAGAAATTACAATCGAGCAACTATTAGCTCGATTAGCTGCTATTTCAAAAATGGCGGTCGCAAGTTTGTGTTGGTCTTGTTGATCACGATAACCCCAGCCTCTGACGCAAGCAGTTCTTACTTCTAGACCAGCAATGTTTTGGTGCTACTTAAGAACCACTTCTCCTGGTTCAGAGCTGGTGCTTTGGGTGTGGAAAGACAAAGAACCGATTTGAAACTAGTCTCTGGCTCCGAACCAGCACTGCCTCGGTGGAAAAGGGGTCCTATACCAGGTCCTATACCCCTTTTCCACCAGAATGAACCGGGTTCTAGTTCAGAGCTAGTGCTAGTCCCAGTTCATAGTTGGTTCGACTGAGGAGCCTTCTAAGAACCGTTTGCTTTTCCACATGCTGAGAGCCACAACAGAGCCAGGTCTTACGTCACTGTATACGTCTCATCTTTCTCAGCAACGCTAGCGAGGCAGCGGGAAACACAAACACACCAGGCTTGTTCGAGATGCATCTGCGCTGTGCAGACCGATCCACGTATGATATCAAAAAAATGCATCAGTGAATCAAAAGCATAAGGGGCCCTATTCTAACGATCTGAAACGCAAGTGTCAAAGCGCGAAGCGCAAGTAACTTTGTGGGCGGGTCTCGGCGCTGTTGCTATTTTCCCGGCGGGATAAATGGCTCTTGCGCCCGGCGCAAATCTAAAATGGGTTGGTCTGAAGTAGCTTCATTATTCATAGGTGTGGTTTGGGCGTAACGTGAATAAACCAATCAGAGCGTCATCCAACATTCCCTGTAAAAGCAGGTGCGCAAGTTCCATTATGGATTGCTATTATTATGGCGTATACCAGGCGCACGCCAGGAGCGGTTCACAGCCGAGGAGACTGATGTGCTTGTAAGAGCAGTGAAAGACAGAGAAGTGAAGTTGTAATGTTGTACATTATGGTAAAGGTGATTTCACAGTCTTTTTTTTTTCAGTCTTTCAGTTTTTTTCAGTTTTTCAGTCGATTTTTTTTCCTGGTTCTTGACGGACAAACCAATTTGTCAGATGTCCTTA
>NC_137110.1:49955731-49980731 GCF_949357685.1 Gobio gobio | reverse complement strand
TTATTATATCATTGAGAATGAGATGCTATTATAGTTATAATTAATATTCCATCTTCTTTGACCAGCTTCATCAGAAAGAAGAGATTATGAAGACCACCCGAGACAACAAAAGTGAACAGATATAAGCACAGTGATACTGATTCAACATCAAGGTCATGGGGTTTATTTCTATGAAACATATACATGTGCACCACAACGCAATATGAATCACTTTGGATAAAAGCGTGTGCAGAATGAATAAATGTCTAAACGATAATTAGCCTGAATGAGCCTGAAATGAGCCTAGAATGACTGATAATGAGCCACGGAGAAATGAAACCCACCTGTTACCGATTGAACAGTAGAACCATCTGTTCAGATGATGAGATATAAATATGAAGAATAAAATATGAACAAGGACAGATCTGTTATCATCCCCTCACCTCACAATGTTTCTTCTGGGAAACACAAATGGAGATGTTTAGCTGAACGTCCATCAACGTGAATTACAGAACCAACTCAAAAACAAAACAAAATGGCATGGAAGATTGTTGAATAAAGTCGCTTAGCATTGCTTAGCATAGATCATTGAATCTGATTAGACCGTTAGCATCTCGCTCAAAAAATGACCAGAGACTTTCCATATTTTTCCTATTTAAAATGTGACTCTATAAATAGGCCGTCAAAATAACCAATGTGACGATCTGCTCACACAGAGAGCATTCTGGGGAATATTTTCAGGCGATGTGTAATATCATTGCGCCGCTGCACTTATGGGATGGCTCACAGCTCTTATTACGCAGGAATCAGAGTATAGTTCCTCACCATATCGGCCTAGAAAAAACAAAACTTCTCATTTTCCGTCGGTCTTAGTACACAAAGTGACTCAAGAAGAGTCAAGTTTTAAATAGGAAAAATATCTAAACTCTTTGGTAATTTTTGAGCGAGATGCTAACGGTCTAATCAGATTCAATGATCTATGCTAAGCTATGCTAAAAGTGCTACCGCCAGACTCGGAGATCGGCTGAATGGATTCGAAAACGGTAAAACTCAACTGTTCAACTCTAGGGGAGAGTTGAACTCTAGGGAAAATTAGCCTATTTTCAAAAAAAGTGGCGTGTTCCTTTAAGGCTGAACCACTGGACAATTTTAACACTATTTTAAGTTTTTACTTCCTTTCTGGACCTGGTCAGCGCATGCTGAGGGTCACAGAAGTCGCCAACTTTCTGCAGAGTCAAGAGCTCCAGACTAGAGGGCTGCATTGGGATTGAGTCCCGCCGGGTCCCGCGGGACCCAACGCAAATCTTGCGGGATAGGGAGGTTGCCTAACGACATGATGGAGAAGATGTCAATAGATGATCTAGAAAAGAACCTCAAACGAGGTATTTACAGCACAAAAGCTAAGCAAGGAAAGTCTGACATTTGGAGAAGTTTCTCAATTGTTTTGGTAGGCAAAATCATGCGGTATAACGTTATATGTATCCACATATTGCGCAGCTGGCAAATACATGATCATACCTCACCAAAAACGCTCAGCAATCCCTGCAGGTCAAGGTGACTGTTTGGTGTTTTTGACAAACAATGCATAGAAGTTTAGTGAGTGGAAATGGATTGTTTCTAAATGTCCGTTTGCAATTTTGTGTTCACATTACGTTCTGTTGAAGCATGTTTTCTCAGGTTTCCTTTCAGTCGGTCACGTTCGACGTACGTCAGAACTGACCGATGAATTGGGATCTGTTTTTTGTTTCTCAATCTGTTTTTCTGTTTTCAGTTTTGCAAAGCAGTCTATTTTTATGTGCAAAGTTTTTGATAAAAACGAAATTATATTTGAATGTATTTGTCTTTTTTTTTTTTTTTACATGCAGGCCAGGGAAACGAAGCAAACAACCCCATGAATCTCTTTAAAGGTCCCGTTCTTCGTGTTTTTTTGAAGCTTTGATTGTGTTTACAGTGTGCAATATAACATGTGTTCATGTTTCGCGTGTAAAAAAACACAGTATTTTTCACACTATTTACTTATCTGTATACCGCTGTTTCCACTGTCCTAAAAACGGCTGGTGATTTCCTTGTTCTATAAAGTCCCTCCTTCAGAAACACGTAACGAGTTCTGATTGTGCAAGCGGTTCCTGTGCTGTGATTCGACCACAGCTTAGCGCACGTGAAAGCGGTTCCTGTGTTGTAATTTGACAGCAGCTTAGCGCACGTTGGAAAGGTCACGCCTCTTAACGGAGAGATGTATGCGTTCAATAATCTCTACAGCGTCCCTGGGAAAGCCAAACAAAGGTGATTTGACTCCTGGATGAAAATAACAGCGTCTCGATGACATGGCGATAAACACACTCAACGCAACAGTTCCTTTTCTCCACGCGACCGTCCGCTTCTCCACGTGGGACAGCAACAAGACCGCGCCCCCTTTTTCGCGTTTCTTTGTGGGCGGAGGTTAGTCTGTTCTACTGCTCTACTGACGTAATTAAAGAAGGAAGTACCAGGATGTAGTCCAAGCCAGCCGTTCGCTGTAGGCTTTGAAAGGGAACTTCTGTTAAATAAAATATCTCGCTTGGCATTGAACTTTGAGCTTTATAATTTTACAGGTATTATTTATGCTCTAACAGCAACATTACACACTAACTAAAGTTTGAACAATGGAATCGCGAAGAAGGGGACCTTTAATAATATCAATACAAATACATGTTTTTTTTCCTGCGGGACGGGAGAAGACACAAAATCAATGCATCTCTCTAGTGCGGGAATAAATTCTCAGAGTTTTGCGGGTGTGGGCGGGAGTGGACATACATATTGCGGGAGCGGGCGGGAGTGTAACACATACGTTGCGGGAGCGGGCGGTAATGGTCAGAAATTCGGCGGGTGCGGGCGGGAGCGGGATGAAGAAAACAGTCCCGCGCAGGGCTCTACTCCAGACCTCCTGTGGCCTTCAGATGAGCTCAAGAACAGTGTGTAGAGCTTCATGGAATTGGTTTCCATGGCCGAGCCTTACATCACCAAGTGCAATGCTACCTCTGCGGAGTGAGAAGTCATGTTCGCTACTAGCCTAGTCACGTTGGTTTTGTTGACGGAACAGCGATGGTTCTCAGGTGCTGCGAGCAAATCACTCCGCAGAAGTAGCAGTCTTTGGCGGGGTGGATGGTTCCATGAAGAACCGTTAATATCCAAAAAACCCCTTCCATTGAACAAAAGGTTCTTTATAGCGTAGAAAGGTTCTTTAGACTATAAAATGGTTAGAAAAAATTAGAAAGAACCTTTCACAAAACTTCTTCTTCAGGGAACCAAAAATGGTTCTTCTATGGCATCGGCGTGAAAAAAAACCTTTTTGGTTCTTCCTGGCACCTTTATTTTTAAGTATTTTTATGTAAACAGGAAAATGTTGGCGTTATTTTGTCACTTAGGGTGTTTTCACACTTGGGTCCTCTTTAAAAGAACCTAACTCAGACTCCTTTAAGTGGACCAAAAGGTGAACCAAGTGAACCCAGTTCTCTTCACGTTCACACTGTCCCTGTCGCTGAAAGAGGACTCGGATCCTTTTTTGGTCCACTTTAGTAGGAATGGGGTCTCAGACCCCTTTGTGTTCATACTGTTGCTTTTTGGATCTAGTCCAGTTCAGTGTTTGATGGCTGACCCTATGGCTTTCAACATTTGATCCCATTCACTTACATCGTTTGTGCCTAACTAAGCAAATTTTTTTAAATGATATTGCTACAAATTAATTGAGTTGTTTATCTTTTTACACCAAAAAAAATATTTTTTGCAATACTACATATTCTTGCACTAGCTATATCACACATCCACCTTTGTACATAACATTTTGAATTGTTTTCCTTGAATCATGTTTATTTTATTGCAGAAGGCAATGATTACATCAGCATACAAAAAATAAACAATACAATAAAAGAATTAAAAAAGATGCAAATTAAATAAACTGCTTTTAAAATGTGATGCCTTAAAACAGCATTCAAGTAAGAAATGGAAATGGAAAACTACAAAGGCTAGTAATGCAGATGTTTACATTCACTTAAAACAAAACCACCTGTTTATGTGAAACTTGTGTGTTTTTGACACTTTAAAATAAATACAATAGGACGCTAAAGATGCCGTTTAGTACACGCGCTGACAGCTAGCTTATGTGCGCGCGCTTTAGGTGTGTGTGTACGCTCGTAAGGCGCGCAGCTTCTCTCTTACACAGTGCGGAAGCGGTTGAAATTGCAATAAACAAGTGTAAGTAGTGAACGAAAAATTTGTAGAGATTTGCCAGAAGAAGCAGCCATGATGAACAGCCGATTTGTATGGAGGCATGCGTGATGACCAAACTACACTGGAATTCGCGAACAGAAAAATCAAGTAAGCCCAGAGCGGTTTGTGTTCAGATTGCGTGTTTTTAGCGAACCGTACCATAAGATGAGATCGAACCGTACCCAGACCACCTCCCTCGGTTCGGTTCGCTTTAAAGGGGTCTGAGATCGTTTGGAGTGTTCACATTTGGGCCAAAAATCACGCAAACCGCGCTCAGAGTGTGAAAACACCCGTATTGAGCTGTAGGCTAGCTGGAGCCATTTACCTCCAGTCTTTGTGCTAAGCTAGGCTAGCGGTGGGAGCGTCAGACAGAGTTATGGCCAATCGGCAACCTCCCGCAGTTTCTCTTGAAGCCGATACGGAAGTGACTGAAACTGCAGTTCATGGTCTGGCCACTAGAGGCAGACTCCAGAAAGAGCAGAATCTCATTGAGCTCATGTTAAAATGCCCAACTTTACAGCAGAAGAACACATGTTTACAGTCTGGGACAAACTGTGGTTTTGGTCTATACGGCTAATTTTGCCCTTTATGACGACTGTGAGGGGGTGAATTTTTTATAACAAGTTTCGTTTAAATTATATAAAGCCTTAAAGTTCTGCATAATTAAGGGAGTGGCCACTTTGAGTGACAGGTGGATTGCCGTTTGTCTGCTGTCTGTTAGTCATCACCTCAGCTCCGCCCACATCCCGCCTCTTTGCCCATTTTTTTTACAGGTTATGGCACACAGAGATGAGAATGGGATGGACTTACCTACCTCTGGGGACTACAGTGAATAAGCTAAAGTCCCAAAAAGTCGGCGTGTTCCTTTAACGCCACAGAGAAACGATATAACACCGGAATCACTTTCAGAACGATTTTATCCAGCTGATAAACGATAAAAACATCAACAGCCAATCAGAATCCATCCTGCTGTAATGTGCTCGAGCATTTAAAGAGACACGACAAAACGGGCATTTATAAATTTGGACGCTAATATATTGATCTTATCGTTCTTGGGGCCCTATTTTAACGATCTGAAACGCAAGTGTCAAAGCGGGAAGCGCAAGTAACTTTGTGGGCGGGTCTCGGCGCTGTTGCTATTTTCCCGGCGGGATAAATGGCTCTTGCGCCCGGCGCAAATCTAAAATGGGTTGGTCTGAAGTAGCTTCATTATTCATAGGTGTGGTTTGGGCGTAACGTGAATAAACCAATCAGAGCGTCATCCAACATTCCCTGTAAAAGCAGGTGCGCAAGTTCCATTATGGATTGCTATTATTATGGCGTATTTACCAGGCACACGCCAGGAGCGGTTCACAGCCGAGGAGACTGATGTGCTTGTAAGAGCAGTGAAAGACAGAGAAGTTGTGTTGTATGGGGATGGGAGAAACCCACCCAAAATAGCGTCGGTTAAACAGGCGTGGGAGGAAATAGCCACAATTGTTTCATCAGCTGGCATCCCCAGGACGTCGCACCAGTGCCGCAAGCGCTACAATGACATCAGAAGACGGGGAAAGTCCAAGCTTGCCAGCATCAATCGGGCACGCCGTGTAACGGGAGGTGGATCTGCCTCTACTCAGGACCTGACGCCAGCAGAGGACATCGCTGCGTCCACCCTCACCCATTCTTTTTCCTGGTTCTTGACGGACAAACCAATTTGTTAGATGTCCTTATATACATATATGTCTTGCCAGAAGTTGCCACTATTGGGCAAACAGGTCTGATCCTTAATTATTAGACTACAATTAGCCTGAATAATTTGTAAGCTAGATTTATGCCTATTTTTTCACATCTTCGTGGCACACCACAATGATTTCCTTCATCTCATGTGTTAATATTTTTTAGTGTAACAATTTATGATTTGCAAAAATATCTGTTGCATCTGTGTAGATTACATGAGCAAAGTGTATGCGCGTTGTGCACGCTATACATTATGGTCAAGCATGCGCCCTTAAAATAGCATAATGAACAACGCGCAACGCGCCACTGACTTTAGACTAGGTTTTTTCTGGTCAGTGGCGCAATTGTTTAATGGAACAGCAAAATAGCACCAGGGATTGTTTGCGCCGGAACACGCCTCCTCCGCTTTGCGCGGGTGCAAAATAGGAATGACACATGCGTCGGTGTACAAAGTCAATTGCGCTGGGTGCAAGATAGGGCCCTTGGTGTGAACGGGCTTTTATAAGTTTGTCTCAAACTAAAAAATAACAAATTATAACTATAATATCTGTTCTTATAGTATATCTTATGGTATAATATCTAATATACTCAAAGTATTGACATACATTACAGCAAGGCCTTTAGAGGAAAAAAAAAACGAATTATGAAAAATGTATAAGTGAAGTTCACTTTTATAAACTATAAAAATTCTCTGCAATAGTAATAAAAAAAGCTTGAGACATCCCATAAACCAAGCTCTGTCATCTATATTTCATTGCAAATCAATCCATGTGCGATTTAAAAACATTCCACACACACGAACAGAACAGAAGCATCGTTCAGAATGATTCAGTGAATCATTTGATTCATCAGAACAAGACACGCGGCTCCTGGCTGGTTCTTAATGCACCAATTTTCTCTGTTCTCTTCCTCCTGAGTGCTTTCCAGTTTTTTTATATCTAATCATCTCTCTCTTCTCTCATCTCAATCTTTCCAGCTAACTGATAGAACACAGCGGCCTGCTGCCAATCTCAGTTGCCATGCCGACGGTTGCCGGGTAAAGGTGTGTTGTGTTTGTTGTGTTGGTTGGTTTGGAGTGAACCTTGATTAACTGCTCTGATAACACAGTGTTATTATCCATCAATATTGGCCCAAATATACATGCACTTTTCATTTCACCCACTTTAATGTTCAGAAAGATAATTATTTTTATTCTCTAGAAAAGCTCAAAAGCACTGAGTCAGATCTGCCTCCATATGAAGAATAAATGAATGTCCTAAAACATGAACGCTGAACAGAAGTGGACACGACAGACTCAAAGCATGAGAGATGGGACTCTCTTCAGCCTTAAATAATGTGTGTGTGTGTGTGTTATGCTCTCCATCTGTTTTACAGCTTGTGTTCTTGTCTTTTATTTGTTTGTGATCTTGTTGTTTTGTGTTGTTGGTTTTCTTCTGTATGTTTTTGTACAGGACTTCAGTTGTTTTTAAAATGTGCAATATAAATAAACACTGTATTGTATTTTTTTTTACCTTTTTTTCATTATTAGCCTAGTGTTTGTTTAATCAAATTGAATCCAAATTTAATTATATCATTAAAATAATAATAAAATATTGTTCTTTCATTGTCATATGACATTTTTTCATTACTATTTTTTTAATTTATTTATTTTCTATTTGATTTTATTATTACAATAATAACAACAATTTTAATTGTTTTAATTATTCTTTCAATAGTTTTTTCTAAAATGCTAAAAAAATATTTTTTATGTCATTTAATATTAAAATAACAATAACAACAATTGTATTATTTTATTATATATATATATTTATTTACTATTTATTTGCCTTTTGAATGATTTATTTGTCATTTATTATTAAAATAACAACAACAATTGTATTATTGTATTACATTAAAAAATAATAATATTATTTTATTGTCATATGTAGTTTTTCCTCTAAAATACATTTTTTTATTATTTGTTCATTATTATTTTGATTGATTGATTTATTTTCTATTTAATATTTTTTAAATAATATTTTACTATTTTATTGAAATTAACATATTCTTCTATTGTCATTTGTAGTTTTTTCTACAATGCTAAAAATATTACATTTGTCAATTTTTTTTATAATTAATAGTTACAACAACAATTTTATTATTTTATTGAAATTAAAATATATTTTTTTCATTGTCAGTTTTTTCTAAAATACAAAAAATATTACATTATTATAATTTATATATATATATATATATATATATATATATATATATATATATATATATATATATATATATATATATATATATATATATATATATATATATTCTATTAAATTTTATTATTAAAATGGCAACAACAATTTTATCACTTTATGTAAATTAAAATATCCTTCTTTTCACTTGTTATGAAAGTTAAGAAAACATTCTATCATTCTTCAAACATTATAAGAACGATAGTTTTGTATGAATGATGTATAAAACATATTTTTGTGCTAACATTTGGAGAATGTTATTGCTTTAAATGTAAGAATGTTTGTTCATAACCTTGAGAGAACGTTCTGAGCAATCAAAAGTCAGTAAATGATGCAGTTCACATTGATTTTATACCTCTATACTGTAACTAAATGACATGTAGTGACTTCATTTGTGTTATTTGTCCATCTAAAGTGACTCTTCATTATCCAGTGAAGCCGGTTGGTGGAAAGTGTTTGGTTTGCCGTGTGTTTTATTGGGCTTCTCATCCGTGTTTTTGACCATATATGAGTGAAAGCGTTCCCAGGAAATGACCCACAACCCAATAAAACTCCAGCGAGGTTCAAGTCAACAGTTATATTTATTGCAATTTTATATACAAACAACCCTAAAAGGCACTGTTTAAATAAGGATATAATGATTTTCCTTTTGATAGCTAACATAGATTGAATATAGTTTAGTTTGAATTATATATTAAAATTTAGTAGAGTGTAAAAAAGGCCACATGAAGGGTATTTTCCACCTCAGGTTGTGATGTACCTCTCTGAGCAGAACACATGTGCATATCACCGTCACAATGAGACAAAACAGGAAGACATCCTCCAGGAATACGGCTGAGCGTCATCCCTCATTATTCACACAAATCAGTCCGACGAAGGTTCAAAACAAAGAGACGGGATTGCATGAAAGAGGCTGTGTTCAGAATGGAGTACTAGCATATGCGAAAACATTGGCAATAAACATTTGTATTTTTGCATGTGATTTCTGCTTATCCTCAGAACGTTCTGGCAAGGTTCTTTCAGCAACGTTAATAGAAGGTTTATTCAACGTTATCTGGTATTTAATAATGTTATCAGAACACGTTATTTATACATCATGGGACGTTTTTCCCCAAAATGTTTGTTGTTAATGTTTTTAAAACATTCATATTTACAACCTATTGGTTCAGAGAACATTCAAAAGTAACGTTCCCATAATACTTGCAAAATGAGAAAGTAGAGAAAACATTGCCTTAATGTTTTCTCACTGCAAAAAAAAATGCGTCAAATATGGACCAACACAACCAATTTGGGTTCAAATCTAAATCTAATGTAAAAATCTAATCCAACGGCTGGGTTTGTGCATATTTGATCGAAATTTTAGGTTAAAATAACCAATTTTTTTTAGAGTGCATTCACATAACCATGAAAAAATTAACGTTCTGAGAACATTAATGCAAGTATGTGTGAAATTTTCACTTTTATGTGTCAGATCAAATGAGGAAATTCAAAATCCACTGCATTTATCAGTGGAAATGGAAGGTCGAGTGCAGTGCATTGTGGTATAGAGGTATCTGTGCTCATTTTGGCAATTGTCACATGTTGTAGTGCATACATGCATGCAGAGAATGAACATACAAGCAGAATGATAGTATGCTATTCTGAACACAGCCAGAGAGGTCAGATCATGTGGAATGCTAGTAATGCTCATCATGCCCACTAGAGGGCAGGATCACTTTTTAAAACATGAATTCAGTCCACAAACTGAATTACAAGCATTTCTCAGATCTAACCACTTCTTATGGAAGCTTGTTTCCCCCACAGAATAAAACTTTAACAAAGATAATTGCAACTTTTTTCTCAGAACTGCAAGATATAAACTCAATTGTGTGATATAAAGTCAGAATTGTGTGATATAACGACACAATTATGAGATATAAAGTCAGAATTGTGAGATATAAAGTCACAATTATGAGATATAAAGTCAGGATTGTGTGGTATAAAGTCACAATTATGAGATATAAAGACACAATTATGAGATATAAAGTCACAATTATGAGATATAAAGTAAGAATTATGATATAAAGTCAGAATTTGAGATATAAAGTCAGAATTGTGAGAAATAAAGTTAGAATTGTGAGATATAAAGACAGAATTGTGAGATATAAAGTCAGAATTGTGAGATATAAAGTCAGAATTGAGTTATAAAGTCAGAATTGTGTGATATAAAGTCAGAATTTAGTTATAAAGTCAGAATTGAGTTATAAAGTCAGAATTGTGAGATATAAAGTCAGAATTTAGTTATAAAGTCAGAATTGTGAGATATAAAGTCAGAATTGTGAGATATAAAGTCAGAATTGAGTTATAAAGTCAGAATTGTGAGATATAAAGTCAGAATTTAGTTATAAAGTCAGAATTGTGAGATATAAAGTCAGAATTGTGAGATATAAAGTCCGAATTGTGAGATATAAAGTCAGAATTGAGTTATAAAGTCAGAATTGTGTGATATAAAGTCAGAATTTAGTTATAAAGTCAGAATTGAGTTATAAAGTCAGAATTGTGAGATAAAGTCACAATTATGAGATATAAAGTCAGAATTGAGTTATAAAGTCAGAATTGTGAGATATAGTCACAATTATGAGATATAAAGTCAGAATTGTGTGATTTAAAGACAGAATTGTGAGAATTGTGAGTTATAAAGTCAGAATTGAGTTATAAAGTCAGAATTGTGTGATATAAAGTCAGAATTTAGTTATAAAGTCAGAATTGAGTTATAAAGTCAGAATTGAGTTATAAAGTCAGAATTGTGAGATATAAAGTCAGAATTTAGTTATAAAGTCAGAATTGAGTTATAAAGTCAGAATTGTGAGATAAAGTCACAATTATGAGATATAAAGTCAGAATTGAGTTATAAAGTCAGAATTGTGAGATATAGTCACAATTATGAGATATAAAGTCAGAATTGTGTGATTTAAAGACAGAATTGTGAGAATTGTGAGTTATAAAGTCAGAATTGAGTTATAAAGTCAGAATTGTGTGATATAAAGTCAGAATTTAGTTATAAAGTCAGAATTGAGTTATAAAGTCAGAATTGAGTTATAAAGTCAGAATTGTGAGATATAAAGTCAGAATTTAGTTATAAAGTCAGAATTGTGAGATATAAAGTCAGAATTGAGTTATAAAGTCAGAATTTAGTTATAAAGTCAGAATTGTGTGATATAAAGTCAGAATTTAGTTATAAAGTCAGAATTGAGTTATAAAGTCAGAATTGTGAGATATAAAGTCAGAATTGTGAGATATAAAGTCAGAATTGTGAGATATAAAGTCAGAATTGTGTGATATAAAGTCAGAATTTAGTTATAAAGTCAGAATTGAGTTATAAAGTCAGAATTGTGAGATAAAGTCACAATTATGAGATATAAAGTCAGAATTGAGTTATAAAGTCAGAATTGTGAGATATAGTCACAATTATGAGATATAAAGTCAGAATTGTGTGATTTAAAGACAGAATTGTGAGAATTGTGAGTTATAAAGTCAGAATTGAGTTATAAAGTCAGAATTGTGTGATATAAAGTCAGAATTGAGTTATAAAGTCAGAATTGAGTTATAAAGTCAGAATTGAGTTATAAAGTCAGAATTGTGAGATATAAAGTCAGAATTTAGTTATAAAGTCAGAATTGTGAGATATAAAGTCAGAATTGAGTTATAAAGTCAGAATTTAGTTATAAAGTCAGAATTGTGTGATATAAAGTCAGAATTTAGTTATAAAGTCAGAATTGAGTTATAAAGTCAGAATTGTGAGATATAAAGTCAGAATTTAGTTATAAAGTCAGAATTGTGAGATATAAAGTCAGAATTGTGAGATATAAAGTCAGAATTGTGAGATATAAAGTCAGAATTGTGTGATATAAAGTCAGAATTGTGAGATATAAAGTCCAAATTGTGAGATATAAAGTCAGAATAACCTTTTTTATTTATTCTGTGGCGGAAACAAGCTTCCATAACTTCTAGTGAAGGGTTGTCCCATTTTAAATCTGAATTACAATTCTCAGTTGAAGGTTTTATTTGTAGTTTTGGCTTGTAAAATAAACAAAGAGTGAGACATAACCATATTTCCCTTACAAAATCCATATATCATATGGTATATGAATATGATAATCATCAAGTACCACAGTATTGAATCCATCACGGTAAGTTTTGTAAGGGTTTGGCAGGTTGACTCTCTCTCTTCACAGATGCATAGATTCATAGTAGATATTCTGGAAGATGACGTGTCTTAAAAAGGTTATATTTCAAATCAGAAGCAAGTCAAAATTAGTTATTTCTCACTGTAGAAAGATTCGAGATTTCATTTCTCAAACCGCTCTCAGCTGCCAAACGTTAAAGCCCTTTCTATGATCGGAGCAGCGTTTTTCACAGTCTCGCACAACTGGAATATCAACAAAAACTCTGTTCAAAACCTAGTGAGCCGCCTACTTAGACAGCATTTTAAGGCATCATTGGAAGGCTAGCAGCAAATCTGAGTACAGGGGGACATCTATATAAGATGGCGATAAGGCGAGAGAAATTATAATAATGAATATAGCTGCAAGCAGCATTTATCGGGTTCAAGCATTTAAGGCCTTTAAGCACATGCGTAAAAATATATTAGATTTTATTTAGTAAGCATGTAACCGCTTAGATCAAAGATGGAAAAGACCATTTACAGCCAATACAGGGAATTTTTAGGAGTATAAAGTCAGAATTGCGAGATATAAAGTGTGGCCATACATATGTGTGTAAAATTTGGTGTAAATATCTAAGTTATAGACATTTATGAGAACATAAAAATGACTCATGTGCGACTTTGATTGGATTTTTTTGGCACTTCCTATCAAAATGTTGTCATTTGGGCATTATTGTTTAGCTAACGACCTATGTTTTCGAATTTCCTGCGGTGGGTTCGTCTCGATCGGATTGATGATTTCGAAGATATTTGCAAAAGTTTTTAAAGTGGTAAATCATACCGTTGCACAAGCTGTAAGGCGAAACCTGGCATGTTTGGTATCGTTGGACTCGGCAAGGATTCAGGAGGCGATTCCCGTGAAAAAGCGTTGGCTCGAAACTTCTCAGGCACGTCCATCGTCTCAGTCGTGCTCAAATTTCATTGGCTAATGGCGGTCATGTTTGTTGATATACACCAATGTCCTCATATACAGACATGGCACTTTGGACAAAGACAATGCATGCCAATATTCAATTCAACCAGACTAACGGTAGGGTGGTTATAGCCATTTTCAAGTTTTTTTCCCCTGTTATAGCGCCACCAAGTGGCCAATCATCGCAATGTTTAACATGTGACCTCAGATTGAGCTCATACACGTGTCCCAAGTTTAGCGAAAATATCGTTTGCGAGTTATAGCCATTTTAGTAAAAGTGGCCCGGTCACATCAAACATTTTGGCTCCCATTAGTGACCGTGAATCGAAATATCGATTTTTCTCAAAAGTAGGTTTCTCAAAAAATACAAAATTTCTCGCAAATGTCTCCAATGATAAAAATGACGTCTTTAGCCACGGATTCCAATGATATAAGACACTTGAGCCAATGCCTAACAGTTTATGAGCCATTTGTTACTTTTGGGCGCTGTAGCGCCTCCTTCAGGCCGATCGGGGCGAGCCTTGGTGACATTGTAGGCGGTGTGAGCACTACCAGCCCTCAAAGTTTCATCTCTCTACGACTTACGGTTTGGTCTGCCCGATCAGTTTTAGGGGAGAATGATGCATCATGGGAAAATTAGCAATTACAATAGAGTGTCAGCGCTACACATTTGAACCCCTAATTAAACAATGAAAAGTATCAAGTTTATTGATTCAATTATAATCATTACATTTTAATTTATTTCACTATTTGTATGCTTATTGCATAGTTTTGCTATTGCTTTATCTTAGCAACATATCAATGTCAAAACATCATAACACACAGTTCACATGAAGAACACTATTTGTGTAGCATCCAGAGGTGCTGCCTATCTAGTGCGTCTCCAATCAGTTCAGACCGGATGCTGCCTATGTAGACTCACTAGGTTCCCAGACAGCAACATACACACTATGTTGCTGTCTGGGGAACAGAGTTCAACATCTTGTTTTGTTTCTGTCGCCGCTCTGAAAACATATGATTAATGTGATTATGTTTTTAAACATTCATAAAGTTTAGCCGAGATACAAACCAATAAAATGAGAAAGAATTAAAGAGGACAGAGCCATGAGGAAAACACAGAGAAATCATCACTGAATGGCTTTAGGTTTTGGCCGTCCGTGTCTGAGCACTGACCCGTGACAGTCTGTGATGGAAGATTTGGTTTGATATCCAGTGGTCCGCCGTTACGCCAACAGCCCTAGTCGCTTGACCTTGGCCGACAGGAAAGAGTGAATGATGAAGACAATGGTTTTAGGGCACGAGTGAAGGTCCAATTGCTGAAAACCAGCAGAAAGAAAAGAACAAGCTATTAGATGAGAGACAAAATCACATTTCACACTTATTGTATCAATGTATGTATCTATTACATCGTTATGCCAGTAGATGGCGACAAATGACTGTTAAAAAAAATGTTTCATTGAAACATCAATTGAAGAAATTCGTTCAAAAACGGTGAATCATCCAGCAATTAAACAAGTGAAGTCTTCATGAGTGAGTCATTGAATCATTCATTCAAGAGATTTGTTCAAAAACGCTGATTCATCCAGTAATGAAACAGGTGAAGTCTTCATGAGTGAGTCATTGAATCATTCATTCAAGAGATTAGTTCAAAAACACTGATTCATACAGTAATGAAACAAGTGACGTCTTTATGAGTGAGTCATTGAATTATTCATTCAAGAGATTTGTTCAAAAACGCTGATTCATCCAGTAATGAAACAAGTGAAGTCTTCATGAGTGAGTCATTGAATCATTCATTCATGAGATTTGTTCAAAAACGCTGACTCCTCCAGTAATGAAACAAGTGATGTCTATATGAGTGAGTCATTGAATCATTCATTCAAGAGATTTGTTCAAAAACACTGATTCTTCCAGTAATGAAACAAGTGACATCTTTATGAGTGAGTGATTGAATCATTCATTCAAGAGATTTGTTCAAAAACGCTGATTCATCCAGAAATGAAACAAGTGACATCTTTATGAGTGAGTGATTGAATCATTCATTCAAGAGATTTGTTCAAAAATGCTGATTCATCCAGTAATGAAAAAAGTGACGTCTTTATGAGTGAGTCTTTGAATTATTCATTCAAGAGATTTGTTCAAAAACACTGATTCATCCAGTAATGAAACAAGTGACATGTTTATGAGTGAGTCATTGAATTATTCATTCAAGAGATTTGTTCAAAAACGCTGATTCATCCAGTAATAAAACAAGTGAAGTCTTTATGAGTGAGTCATTGAATCATTCATTCAAGAGATTTGTTCAAAAACGCTGATTCATCCAGTAATAAAACAAGTGAAGTCTTTATGAGTGAGTCATTGAATCATTCATTCAAGAGATTTGTTCAAAAACACTGATTCATCCAGTAATGAAACAAGTGACATGTTTATGAGTGAGTCATTGAATTATTCATTCAAGAGATTTGTTCAAAAACACTGATTCTTCCAGTAATGAAACAAGTGATGCATTTATGAATGAGTAATTGAATCATTCATTCAAGAGATTTGTTCAAAAACACTGATTCATCCAGTAATGAAACAAGTGACGTCTTTATGAGTGAGTCATTGAATCATTCATTCAAGAGATTTGTTCAAAAACACAGATTCTTCCAGTAATGAAACAAGTGAAGTCTTTATGAGTAGGGTTGGGTATCGTTTGGGTTTTTTTCGATTCCGGTGCCAAACCGATACTTTTAAAACGGTTCCGGTGCCTAAACGGTGCCTGAACCGATACTTTTTAATACTTTACGAATTTTTTAAAAGGCCACAAAACGAGGTGGATGACATTAAATGGCTTTTTATTTATTTATTTTTTATTTAAATTGAACCATTTATTAAAAGTTTAATGTATACTTAAATGTATGAATATAAATAAATACAAAACACAATTTACTTATTTACAAATTATAATTGACTTATTTACAAATTCACAGTAAAACCTAAGCCACCTAACCCAACTACAACAGGCCTAATATAACTCTAAATAACAGTTACAGTAATAACAGCAGTCGTCTGTATTCTTGCTCTGCTACTAACCAGCTTCGAGCTTCAGCTTTATTTTGAAATATGATCATATTCTCTGGCTAAATATTTTAGAACGCATCGTCTTAATGTTTCCATGGCGACGCGTCATGTTTCTCACATGACACACAGCAGCCGCAATAGCGCTGACAGCTCAGCTGTATCAGGTTTATTTCGTTTTTTCTTTTTATTCAAAATATTCACAAACTTCTTAACTGTGTCACGAACTATCTGATGTTCAAATGTGTGAGTGAATGTGTGTTAGTTGATCTATAAAGCGCAATGGGCGGCGCCATGTTAGTTTGCGCCTCAGAATCGGATCTGTCGGATTTACAACACTTGAGAGCATTCTCGTCTCACGAAATACATGAAAGTAAGTGACCAGTGAACTGGAAGAAGAATAGAGTAAACTATATAGTTACTATATAATGTGCATGTATCTGATGTGAATAAAACATGTAACGTTAGTCAAATTATAATCGCCTGAAAGGATTGTCATAGCCGCTTTCATAGACATCAGGGTGTGTTTTTTGCTAGCTCTACTTATGAGCATTTAAATGTCTGAAACCTGAAATAAACATGATGTCGTTGAAAACACTGAATAGTTGTCATGAGTTGTGATGTGACCAGCGCTGAGCGTCTGTCTCTGGCTCAGCCAAAGCGCGAAAGCACGTTTGAATTTTGGCACCGAAATGAGGAACCGAAATCTGCGTTCTGATTCGGTCCGGTACATACCAGTTATATAAGTACCGGTGCCATATTGGAACCGGATTTCGGTACCCAACCCTATTTATGAGTGAGTCATTGAATCATTCATTCAAGAGATTTGTTCAAAAACACTGATTCATCCAGTAATGAAACAAGTGACATCTTTATGAGTGAGTGATTGAATCATTCATTCAAGAGATTTGTTCAAAAACACTGATTCATCCAATAATGAAACAAGTGACGTCTTTATGAGTGAGTCATTGAATTATTCATTCAAGAGATTTGTTCAAAAACACTGATTCTTCCAGTAATGAAACAAGTGATGCATTTATGAATGAGTAATTGAATCATTCATTCAAGAGATTTGTTCAAAAACACTGATTCATACAGTAATGAAACAAGTGACGTCTTTATGAGTGAGTCATTGAATCATTCATTCAAGAGATTTGTTCAAAAACACTGATTCTTCCAGTAATGAAACAAGTGATGCATTTATGAATGAGTCATTGAATCATTCATTCAAGAGATTTGTTCAAAAACGCTGATTCATCCAGTAATGGAACAAGTGACGTATTTATGAGTGAGTCATTGAATCATTCATTCAAGAGATTAGTTCAAAAACACTGATTCATACAGTAATGAAACAAGTGAAGTCTTTATGAGTGAGTCATTGAATTATTCATTCAAGAGATTTGTTCAAAAACACTGATTCATCCAGTAATGAAACAAGTGACGTCTTTATGAGTGAGTGATTGAATCATTCATTCAAGAGATTTGTTCAAAAACACTGATTCTTCCAGTAATGAAACAAGTGACGTCTTTATGAGTGAGTGATTGAATCATTCATTCAAGAGATTTGTTCAAAAACGCTGATTCATCCAGAAATGAAACAAGTGACATCTTTATGAGTGAGTGATTGAATCATTCATTCAAGAGATTTGTTCAAAAATGCTGATTCATCCAGTAATGAAACAAGTGACGTCTTTATGAGTGAGTCATTGAATTATTCATTCAAGAGATTTGTTCAAAAACACTGATTCTTCCAGTAATGAAACAAGTGATGCATTTATGAATGAGTCATTGAATCATTCATTCAAGAGATTTGTTCAAAAACGCTGATTTATCCAGTAATGGAACAAGTGACGTATTTATGAGTGAGTCATTGAATCATTCATTCAAGAGATTAGTTCAAAAACACTGATTCATACAGTAATGAAACAAGTGAAGTCTTTATGAGTGAGTCATTGAATTATTCATTCAAGAGATTTGTTCAAAAACACTGATTCATCCAGTAATGAAACAAGTGAAGTCTTTATGAGTGAGTCATTTAATTATTCATTCAAGAGATTTGTTCAAAAACGCTGATTCATCCAGTAATGAAACAAGTGAAGTCTTTATGAGTGAGTCATTGAATCATTCATTCAAGAGATTTGTTCAAAAACGCTGATTCATCCAGTAATGGAGCAAGTGACGTATTTATGAGTGAGTCATTGAATCATTCATTCAAGAGATTAGTTCAAAAACGCTGATTCATCCAGTAATGAAATAAGTGACGTATTTATGAGTGAGTCACTGAATCATTAATTCAAGAGATTTGTTCAAAAACACTGATTCATCCAGTAATGAAACAAGTGACGTCTTTATGAGTGAGTGATTGAATCATTCATTCAAGAGATTTGTTCAAAAACACTGATTCTTCCAGTAATGAAACAAGTGACGTCTTTATGAGTGAGTGATTGAATCATTCATTCAAGAGATTTGTTCAAAAACGCTGATTCATCCAGAAATGAAACAAGTGACATCTTTATGAGTGAGTGATTGAATCATTCATTCAAGAGATTTGTTCAAAAATGCTGATTCATCCAGTAATGAAACAAGTGACGTCTTTATGAGTGAGTCATTGAATTATTCATTCAAGAGATTTGTTCAAAAACACTGATTCTTCCAGTAATGAAACAAGTGATGCATTTATGAATGAGTAATTGAATCATTCATTCAAGAGATTTGTTCAAAAACACTGATTCATCCAGTAATGAAACAAGTGACGTCTTTATGAGTGAGTCATTGAATCATTCATTCAAGAGATTCGTTCAAAAACACTGATTCATCCAGTAATGAAACAAGTTATGTATTTATGAGTGACTCATTGAATCATTAATTCAAGAGATTCATTCAAAAACACTGATTCATCCAGTAATGAAACAAGTGAAGTCTTTATGAGTGAGTCACTGAATCATTCACTTAAACCGATTTCTTCTAAATAATTCCGATTAATTAAACATTTTAAATAGACTGCAGCAATAAACATTTTGTCAGAAGCTCTAGGAAATGACATATTTTGTTTAGTTGTCTGTTCAGAATCGTGCAGCTCTAGGAAAGAGTAAAGGCAGAACATATCAGGGTAAAGGGGTGAAAAGTGTAAAAACGTGTCTCACGATCTCGGGTTCTGGGCCTCCGAAGTCGAGGAACATCATGCGGACGCCGTCATCTGAGGACATGCGCAGGCGCTCGAACGGCTGCTGGAGAAGGACGTTCTTCCTCACGCCGGCCTCCTCCGTGAACAGCAAGAAGCCTTTGTCTATGTGAACGCTCAGCATACACGACTTCCCGTTCCAGCTGCACGCTACAAGAAACACACAGGGTGAGCTTTAATTACAACAAAACAGGTCAAAACGTTTAAAAAAAGCTGAAATCAAATATAAATTAGGGCTGTCAAAAGATTAATCGCATCCAAAATAAAAGTTTGTGTTTACATAATATGTGTCTGTACTCTGTTAAAGGGTTAGTTCACCCAAAAATGAAAATTCTGTCATTAATGACTTCCCCTCATGTCATTCGACACCCGTCAGACCTCCGTTCATCTTCAGACACAAATGAAGATATTTTAGTGTAAATCTGATGGCTCTGAAAGGCCTCCATTGGCTCAATGCACTTTACACTCTCAAGACCCTTAAAAGACACTAAAGACGTCGTTACAAAGTCCATCTCACTACAGTGGTTCTAAAATAACTTTATGAAGACGAGAATAGTTTTTGTGCGCAAAAAAACCTAAATAACGACTTATATAGTGATGACGATTTCAAAACACGGCCTCATGAAGCTTCGAAGCGTTATGAATCAGTGAGTCGAATCATGATTCGGATCGCGTGTCAAACCGCCAAACTGCTGAAATTTGGCGATTCAAACCACTGATTCGACTCACTGATTCATAACGCTTCGAAGCTTCATGAGGCCGTGTTTTGAAATCGTCATCACTATATAAGTCGTTATTTAGGGTTTTTTCGCACACAAAAACTATTCTCGCCGATTCATAAAGTTATTGTAGAACCACTGTAGTGAGATGGACTTTGTAACGACGTCTTTAGTGTCTTTTAAGGGTCTTGAGAGTGAACCGTGCCATTGTGCAAATGGAGGCCTTTCAGAGCCATCAGATTTACACTAAAATATCTTCATTTGTGTTCTGAAGATGAACGGAGGTCTTACGGGTGTCGAATGACATGAGGGTAAGTAATTAATGACAGAATTTTCATTTTTGGGTGAACTAACCCTTTAATTATTATTTATATATAAATACACACACATTCATGTATATATTTAAGAAATATTTGCATGTATATACATTAATATAATCTATAATATATATAAATATAAATGTTTTATATATAAAAATAATATTTTTTTCTTAAATATATACATGCTTGTGTGTGTATTCATATATAAATAATAATTAACAGAGTACACACACATATATTATGTAAACACAAACTTTTATTTTGGATGCGATTAATCTTTTGACAGCCCTAATATAAATATTACATTAGAAAAACTTCAACTACCTGAAATGTGAAATTTTGCCTTAAAAAAATAGGGCTAAGCACTGGAAATAAATGTAAATAAAAAAAATTAAACCAAAATTGAAATGTTTAAAATTATGTAATAATTATAATAATAAAAGTTGACAAACACAAATAACAAAATTAATAGAAATGAAATAATTTTAAATGAAAACTGCAAAAAATATATAAAAATGTAATAATATTATAAATATTAAAACAATATAAATATAATAAAATATTTACATTATAGCAACTACATAAATAGAAGTTTGTATGTAATTTTGATTAAATTGTGAGGCAAATGAATAAATATAAATGTAAAAATTAATATTTAAAAATGTATTTCTGCACATATATGTAACAAAAACTTGTTGTCACTTTGTCACATGACCTCATTATGCGCATGTTTAATTTAGTGAGGGCCAGTTATCAAATATGAAACAAAAACATTATGGCAGGCTGAATAAAATATCAAGGAAGACATCAAATGCATTGCATTATGGGATACATTTCACAGTGTGCTCTGGTTGCACATTTTACAGTTTTCTTTTCAATTGCTAACAAGCATTGTTCAATACTGAAACCACATTTTCAAAACTCTTCACAAGTGAATACGGACCAAACTGTGAATAATAAATCAAAATGCATTCAATCACCACATTTTTCTAAATCCACGAACACTTTTGTCATTCATACTCCACAAACTGCAAAAAATGATATATTTGCAGGATACTTTTCATATGCTAACACACTGCTTTCAAAACGGATAAAAGCTCATTCAAATCACAATGGTGGCAAATTTCAAGCATTTCTGCTGTAACTGTTTTGAAATATAGAAAGTCTTTGCAGAAAATGAAATAATCATTCCAAGCTAATTGCAATATCAGCTCAAAGCCAACCCAGGTGTCCTGCTTTAGTCTCATTACCATGTTTTAGAAAAAGGGGACTTTATATTATGAATTATATTATAAATAACATATTTCAAATCAAAATGGCGAAATTAGACAAAAGTTTATTAATTTGGCTGAATATTTTTGTCATTTGTTTAACATTTCTGACTTAAAGAAGCAGCTGTCAAATATGAAATGTTTAGTTTAGCTTCATATCTCGCACTTGACGTTGAGTCGCGCTGCTAAAATCCGCGCTCAGCCTCAGCAGCTTCTGTGAACATAAAGCCCGCCTACTCTGATTTGATTGGTTTTCTCAAATAAATAGAAGCCCCCCGTAAAAAGGGCCTAGGGACGCCCATGCTTGTTAGCAATTGAAAAAAAACTGTAGGCTGAAGTTATGAATAGCCATAATTAGGTTACAAAAGACCAGGGGCCTATTCCATGAAGCCGGTTTAGCTGGCTAGCCAGATATGTTTAAGCTTAGTTTGTGCCAATCCTGGGTTTTAGGTACCATTAAAGTGGTTTGGCTTTTAGCAGTGTTCATCTCCATAGTAACTAACGCTCCACGCTTAGACAAAAATCTGGTAATATGAATGAAGTGTGTGCCATTTCGTGCAAAAGTTTGATTTTGATAATGCTATGTGTAGTTTCGGTTGCAGTGCTTCATTTTGCAGGATTTATGAGGTATTTTGCAGTTTGGGTGTGTGGTTTTGTGAATTGTGTTAAGTCAGGGTTCCCACTCTTTTTCAGCAACCATTTTCCAGTACTTTTCCAGGACATTTTCAATTTTACTACGGCGGGAATAAAAGACAAGGATCATGCCAAATATTGCTTTCGAAGTCTTTAAAAGCCGTACAGTTTATTTCCATCACTTAACAATCCAGCATTTTTCAATATGAGCTCTTCATCATACATTATGACTATGGAAGCTTGTTTACACCACAGAATAGAAAGAAAAGGTCATTGTGACTTTTTATCTCGCTATTCTGACTCTCGCAATTGCGAGTTTACATATTTGTGATATAAACGCAAAAATTTTCGCAATTCTTTTTCCCTCAGAATTGGACTTTATAACTAGCAATTGCAGTTTAGATCTCACAATTCTGAGAAAAGAAGTCAGAATTGCAAGATATAAACTCGCAACTGCGCAAAAAAGTCAATTGTGAAGAAAAGGTCAGAATTGTGAGTTTATATCATGCAATTCTGACTTTATAACACACAAATGTGACTTAACATCAGAATTGTGTGATTAGTTAGCAGCTTACGAGTTAACATTCACTGCATACATTTGAGCAGTTATAGCATTAGCTAACGGCTGCAAGTGGCAACACAAGACTAAACATCATTATTCAAATACTACTCACACGCATCAAACTCCGCATTCCTGAACATGTGCTTTCTACAACTAGGGCTAATTGTTTGGGCCAGCGATAAACTCTTTATACTCGGCAACTTTTTATAAAAGAATTTTCCCAGACAACAACAAGATTTTCCAGGACATTTTACATTTTCTCTAATTTTCCATGTGTTTTCCAGGACTGGAAAATTTGTCATCAATTTTCCAGGTTTTCCAGGACGAGTGGGAACCCTGTAAGTATTTTGATAAAACCAGACTAGTTTGAAAAATTGTGTGTTAGCAATTGGAAAAAACTGTAAATCCATCTCATGCAGCACATCACTGAACCAGCAGAGGGCGATGTGAGCCCACACAAACCCCTCAGCCTCGACTTCACTCATGTATCTCTTTCTGCTTCAGTGACCGGAGCGCTGACCGTACCTGTGGTGACTTCCTGTACGAGCTCTGCGGCGCCATGGCAACCCTCCACCAGCAGGTGTGTCCAGGTGGACAGGTCTTTAGCTGTGTCCACTCTGAACAGGTGCGTCTCCACCCCCTGTTTGGTGCCCAGGCGCAGGCCAAAGGTCAGCTCAGAGTCATGGACTGAGGAACTCTTACCCGGGCCAGAGTGAACCAGCCTGACAGACAGACACACACACACACACACACACACACACACACACACACACACACACACACACACACACACACACACACACACACACACACACACACACACACACACACAGCACATATCAGCAAAATATAAATAAATTAGGGCTGTCAAAAGATTAATCGCGATTAATCTCATCCAAAATAAAAGTTTGTGTTTACATAATATATGTGTGTGTACTCTGTTAATTATTATTTATATATAAATACACACACATTCATGTATATATTTAAGAAAAATTTGCATGTATATACTGTATATACATTTATATAATCCATAATATATATAAATATAAATGTTTTATATATAAAAATAATATTGTTTTCTTAAATATATACATGCTTGTGTGTGTATTCATAAATAAATAATAATTAACAGAGTACACACACATATATTATGTAAACACAAACTTTTATTTTGGATGTGATTAATCGCGATTAATCTTTTGACAGCCCTAAAATAAATTAAATGTTTATTTTTGGAGGAAAAGAAAAAATTGTATGGTGACTAGTCCAAGAATGTGTGTATTTGAATGAATTAATAAAGGAACGAATAGATCAATTTACTGTCAGTTTAATTGTTCATTAATCATGTGACAAGGTTCACACACCTTTTGGGTCACACATTCCGAAGACTTTTCCAGTCATGTGTGATTTCAGGATCAGAATTTTTAATTATTTCATTGACAGAGAAAATTCCAATCGATGTGATTCATGGAAATAAAATGAAATATCTATGGTGACATAAATTAGAAATTAAATGGAAAATTCCCTGATATTTTTCCATTTTATAATATAATATAATTAGTATGCCGTGTCTGAATGTGTGTGTTTAAGTGAGTGTGTGTGTGTGTGTGTGGGCATGTTTTCGTGAAATATCAGGACACAAATGTGTATAATGACATGGGTATGACATAGGTATTACAAAAAGAGGGTGAAATATGAGGACGTTCCCCATGTCCTCACTTTTCAAAAATGCTTATAAATCACACAGAATGAGGTTTTTTTCACAGAAAGTGAACTGCACAGTCTCCTGTGAGGGCTAGGTTTAGGGGCAGGGGCAGTGTGTGTGTGTGTGTGTGTGTGTGTGTGTGTGTGTGTGTGTGTGTGTGTATGTGTGATGGGTAGGTTTAGGGGCAGGGGCAGTGTAAGGGGATAGAAAATACGGTTTGTACAGTATAAAAACCATTACGCCTATGGAATGTCC
>NC_137110.1:49930731-49950731 GCF_949357685.1 Gobio gobio | reverse complement strand
GATTTATGGATGGATGGATGGATGGATGGATGGACAGATAGAGAGACGGGTGGACGGATGGATGGATTTATGGATGGATGGATGGATGGATGGACAGATAGAGAGACGGGTGGACGGATGGATGGATTTATGGATGGATGGATGGATGGATGGATAGATAGATAGAGAGATGGGTGGACGGACGGATGGATTTATGGATGGATGGATGGATGGATGGACAGATAGAGAGATGGGTGGACGGATGGATGGATTTATGGATGGATGGATGGATGGATGGACAGATAGAGAGACGGGTGGACGGATGGATGGATTTATGGATGGATGGATGGATGGATGGATAGATAGAGAGATGGGTGGACGGACGGATGGATTTATGGATGGATGGAAGGATGGATGGATGGATAGATAGAGAGATGGGTGGACGGACGGATGGATTTATGGATGGATGGATGGATGGATGGATGGACAGATAGAGAGACGGGTGGACGGATGGATGGATTTATGGATGGATGGATGGATGGATGGATAGATAGATAGAGAGACGGGTGGACGGATGGATGGATTTATGGATGGATGGATGGATGGATGGATGGACAGATAGAGAGACGGGTGGACGGACGGATGGATTTATGGATTTATGGATGGATGGATGGATGGATGGATGGATGGATGGACAGATAGAGAGACGGGTGGACGGATGGATGGATTTATGGATGGATGGATGGATGGATGGATAGATAGATAGAGAGATGGGTGGACGGACGGATGGATTTATGGATGGATGGATGGATGGATGGACAGATAGAGAGATGGGTGGACGGACGGATGGATTTATGGATGGATGGATGGATGGATGGATGGACAGATAGAGAGATGGGTGGACGGATGGATGGATTTATGGATGGATGGAAGGATGGATGGATAGATAGAGAGACGGGTGGACGAAAGTAACAAACAGCAGCATTCACAGTTACTAAAATAATTCTTTATTATTGGTTAACTTATAAATTCCAAAAGAAATGATGATTATTAATTTCTTATCCAGAAGTTTATTGCATCAGCTCAAACTGTGAAGCTGCATGAATCATCACACTCTTGAACAGTGAGTTAACTTAGTAACAGTGCCACATTTAGTTCCTCAACACTTCTACACACACACACACACCAGACACTAAAAATGACAAACCCTTCAAGATGAACACACACAGTTTATGTCTCTGTCCCTAACACACACACACACACACACACACACACATTCATGATGGTTATAAATAGCAGACGCCACTATGGGGGAGAAGATCGAGTTTCACTGTAGAGGCTGAAGTGTGAAACACACCCGTGTCTCTCTCTGTGTGTGTGTGTGTGTGTGTGTGTGTGTGTGTGTGTGTGTGTGTGTGTGTGTGTGAGTGATACCGGCTGAGAGGGGCTTCCTCGCTCAGAATAGAGCTCATCTCAGCCGTCAGCTCGTTCCCAAACACACTTCACCTACTCAGCACATACACACACACACACACACACACACGCACACACACAGCGTCTTTCTCTCGCTCTATTAATACATTTACAGTAGTGACTGCAGAGCATCTCACACACACACACACAGTCTGTTTTCACACATGTTGTGTCCAAATTCCTCAATCCTTCACCTGCTGACCACACACACACACACACACACACACATTCAGCAGATACAACCTCACACACTCTTTAAAGGTGATGTCACTATTAACATGTTCCTGGTCTTATTGTGAATGATTCATGTGTGTCATTATTCTTTATCAAATTGGCCACTAATGTCATCACAATATTTGCATACTGGGTTGTGATTGGCCTTCGTTCTTGCATCTATTTAAACACACTTTATTGATCCTGCAATGTCTTTGATTCTCACGCACAGTCGACAAAAGACCCAAACACACCATCACCTTTATCCTCGCGTCCTCCATCATGTGCCACAAACACACACTCAGCTCATCGCTACACTTCCAATCGCAGCGCCATCTTCTGCTGTTCTCATAATTCAAGTCTTCAATGGTCTCGCATCTCCAACCCAACATTAATCACATCAACAAAAGACTCTGGTCAGAGGTTTAGATTAGAGGATTCTGGGGCTATTTATAGACGGAAGGATTTTGTCGGCACAAAAGCCCTTCGGGAGCTGATACTAAATGGCCATTGTGGAATTAAAATTGCCATTCGATGTGCATTTTTCTGAGGAAACGTTAAAGAGCAGAGGTGGCTCTATCACAGCTCAGGAGTTCTGCTTGTGTTTCTCATTGAGGTCTCAACCGTGATTGAGATGATTCTCCTAAATTACCTTAATGAGCCACGCACAGTAGTCATGAGTATCCCAGCTAACAGGGGACGTTCTGGAAAGGTTCTCTCAAAAGTTGTTGTCTTTAATAATGTTCTCAAAATGTTAGCACAAAAACATCTCTGAAAAACTTTTAGTTGGACATTTGCCTAATAATTTTTTTAACGTTACTATTTGTTTCAGAACATTGAAAGAACATTCAAAAGTAACGTTCCAATAATGTTTTGAAAATGGAATGTACATCAAGACAATGTTTTCATAACTTAATGGGAATATTATCAAAACACTTTCAAAATAGCTGGGATAGAGCTATAAACTTTGGCGCCCCGCATGTGACATGCAGGAAAAAAGACAGTAGGATAAATCGTGCGCATGATTTATAAATCGAGGGAGCAAAATAGTAAATCGTCAGAACAATATAACAAATCGAGGGAACAAAATAGTAAATTGTGCGCAAATCAAGGGAACAAAATAGCAATTTATAAATCGAGGGAGCGAAATAGTAAATCGTCAGAACAATATAACAAATCGAGGGAACAAAATAGTAAATTGTGCGCATATAGAGGGAACGAAATAGCAATTTAACAAATCGAGGGAACGAAACAGTAAAATCGTCAGAACAATATAACAAATCGAGGTAACAAAATAGTAAATTGTGTGCAAATCAAGGGAACGAAATAGCAATTTAGCAAATCGAGGGAACAAAATAGTAAATTGCGCACAAATCGAGGGAACAAAATAGTAAAATCGACAGAACAATATAACAAATCGAGGTAACAAAATAGTAAATTGTGTGCAAATCGAGGGAACGAAATAGTAAATTGTCAGAACAATGTAACAAATTGAGGTAACAAAATAGTAAATTGTGTGCAAATCAAGGGAACGAAATAGCAATTTAGCAAATCGAGGGAACAAAATAGTAAATTGTGCACAAATCGAGGGAACGAAATAGTACATTGTCAGAACAATGTAACAAATTGAGGTAACAAAATAGTAAATTGTGTGCAAATCAAGGGAACGAAATAGCAATATAACAAATTGAGGGAGTGAAATAGTAAATTGTGTGCAAATCAAGGGAACGAAATAGTAAATTGTCAGAACGATATAACAAATCAATGGAAACAAAATAGTAATTTAGAAAATTGAGGGAACAAAATAGTAAATCATTAGAACGATATAACAAATAAAGGGAACGAAAAAGTAATTTTGCAAATCAAGAGAACGAAATAGTAAATCGTCAGAATGATTGAACAAATTAAGGGAACGAAATAGTAATTTAGCAAATCGAGGGAACGAAATAGTAAATCGTCAGAATGATTGAACAAATTAAGGGAACGAAATAGTAATTTAGCAAATCGAGGGAACGAAATAGTAAATCGGCTGCACGATATAGCAAATCAAGGGAACTAAATATTAAATCATTAGAATGATTGAACAAATCAAAGGAACGAAATAGTAAATCGTGTGCAAATCGAGGGAACCAAATTGTAAATTGTCAGAACGATTTAGGAAAAAAATCGAGGGAATGAAATGGTAAATGTCATGTCATGTGCGGGGCTCCTTAATAAATGAATGAGAGCAGCTCAGATCATTTGATGAGAAGTGAGCTCGTATTGATGAGTTCAGACTTTATGATCTTGGCAAATGTGAAGCACAGTTCGACATCTTCAACAGGAAATTCAAATGCACTTTATTAATACGTCCCAAAATAAGACCCATCCTACATGATTATTCACTCAGATTGGCTTTAGACTAAAGTCGAGGAGAGAGAGATGAAAGAGCAGTGGTGTGTGTTCTGTCGATTGGGAGCAGTCTGGTTTTGTAATGTCACTGGTTTTCGGGTGTGGAAACATAGGAAAAAGAAAAGCAAAGGAAGGAAACAGGGAGGAGGTCATGATTTTTCTGACAGGCGGAAAAATACAGCTCATCTTTGGATGATTTGGTTCACCCCAAACCAAATGTTGAAGTCAGATTCAACTGCTTTAGTAGGAGAATACAAACACTTCTAGATGCTCAAACATTAGAAAAGCATAAGATACAGCACAACACAAGTACCCTCGTGTTAGTTAGTACCTCAATTCTCTCTCCTAGACAGCAATAAGACAAGCAAATTGAGTTTCTTCTGATAAAAGGCTTTAGTAATCTCACTAGAGTTTCAAACTGTGCCTACAATCAAAGGCCAAACTCAAATCAAAGATAACTATAACCATTACTTTATTAGCGTCCACACTAGAGGACGGCATCATTGGCTGTGTTCGAAATCGCCCCCTATACCCTCATTCCCTATCCCCTACATTACACTCTAACAGCAGGATGGATTCTGATTGGCTGTTAGTGTTTTTATCGTTCATAAACTGGATAAAAGGTATTGTGATATATATCATTATCGGGATATGAGATTTTGTTCATATCACCCAGCCCTAGATGCTAACATAATAAATATGTTTGCTAGCATGATGTTAAAATGATTAGCATTTTGCTAGCAAGATATTAACATGGTTAGCATTTTGTTAGCCTGATGCTAAGCAAGATTCTAACATAATTAGCACATTGTTTGCACTATGCTAACATAATTAGAAGTTAGAATCTTGCTTATTGTTCACACGATGCTAAGCTAAATACTAACATAAATAGCATTTAGCTAACATAATGCCAGGGTTTTTCCTGGGTCAAAAATGGTCTTCGGTGGTGGCTGGTCATCCACACACACACACACACACACACACACACACACACACACACACACACACACACACACACACACACACACACACACACGCACAGTAAAAAAGTACCCTACCCAAGTGATCTGCAAGCGCAATACTGACAATACATTTTAGATAAATTCAAAGAAAGTTTGTAGTTTTTGCTTATCTTATTTTGATACCTTATTTGTACACTATTTACAGATAATTGTTTTGGTATATAATCATATCAATATCAAAAAGTAGTATTAAAAAAAATTTCAAATAGCCTAATTTTCTGCCATATACAATTTCATAAAATTATCAGCTAGCTAATAGCAAATTTGTTCTGGGTTCACCTCACTCCAGTCTAAACTAAATGATTTATAGGCTATTTATTTTACTACACATTGTGAACATAAATAAGCTGAAAGACTGTGGATAATTAAAACTAACTCTTACCCCTACTCATGCTAAATTGGGTAAGCACACTTGTGTTCTCATTTCAGAGATGTTCTGAGTAAATGATTAAACTGATTTGTGAGTTCAGTGTTGGACAGATCAGTTGTTCTAACCAGTCGTTAAAATGATTCGGTTCAAAGGAGTCATATAGGTCGCGTATCGGACATTAGCAGACGTGTTGTGTGCGAATCCCGTCTGTTAGAACATCGCGAAAGATTTGTCAACACACAGAAAACACTTCATAACTGGATAGGATTTGTTTCCCGTTTATTGAAAGTATGGTTTATGTCAGCTGGTCAGAGAAGAGTCAACATTTTTTATAGCACAATTCACACCCAGCGGTAATTAAAGGAAAACATCGTCTGATAGCGCCACGTGCAACATGGATTCGGTCTTCCGACCTTTTTATTTTGATTAACGTTATATGTGAAATATTAGAAAGCGAATGCTTATTTTGAAGACAGAGAGCGTGTGAGCGGGGGAGGAGCTCTCTGATCGTTCTATCTGTCACTCAGTTAATGCAAGCCAGCAGTCATCTATTCTACATCACTCATAAATCACAATAACTGATCAAATAAGGCTTTGGCGGGACAAAAAATTGTTTTGGCGGCCGCCAAAAAATTGTCAATGTAGGAAAAACCCTGTAATGCTAACACTATTCTCATTTTGATAGTATAATGCTAACACAATTAGCATGTTACTAACACAATGTTAACATGATTAACATGTTTGCTAACATTATGTTAACACAAGTAGCATTTTGTTAACATGATGCTAAGCAAGATTCTAACATAATTAGCACATTGTTAACATTATGGTAACATGATTAGCTTATTGCTCACACAATGCTAAGCTAGATGCTAACATAAATAGCATTTTGTTAACGTAATGCTAACACTCTTTCCATTTTGATAGTATAATGCTAACACAATTAGCATGTTACTACGACAATGCTAACATGAATAACATGTTTGTTATCATTATGTTAACACAGGTAGCATTGTGTTAACATGATGCTAAGCAAGATTCTAACATGATAAACACATAACATTTAAAAAAATGTTTTAGCACTTAGCTAATTGCTATTAGCATGTAGCTATTCACTGCTACCATGTTGGAATGTTTAATTCGATGCGTTACTTGCCGTTTCCTTGTAATTAGTTGTGAAATGTATGAGCAGTTTCTGATTGAAAACTGTATTTGATCACTAATAACTCAATTGTTTCTTTCTCCAAAGGATTTTTAAGACAAGACAACATTGATACTTCACTGAAACATATTAAGTGAAAGCAATGAAATATCATTATACATGCTGTGGAAACAACTTCGTTCATAAACTGGATAAAAGGTACTATATCGGGATATATATCATTATCGGGATATGAGATGACTTATATCATGATATGAGATTTTGGTCATATCGCCCAATATATGGCATATCGCAAAATGCCAATAATGTCATACTTGTCACGGGACTCAATTTATCGTTAAAGCAGTTTTTCACGATGAGCGATCACACACACACACACAATGCATTTGGTTATTAATGTACAAAACATTCAAAAGTCTTCATTATTTGGTGATGGGAAGGGCTGGGCTCATTGTGCTTCAAGCTGATAGTCACATTATGGCCCGGTTTCACAGACAGGGCTTAGACTAAGCCAGGATTAGTCCTTAGTTCAATTAGGACATTTAAGTAACTTTTATAAACGTGCCCAAGAAAAAAACATTACTGGTGTGCATCTTGAGACAAAACAATGCCACTGACATATTTTAAGATTTGTCAGTGCAAGATTCTTTCAGTTAAAACAGCTCAAACATGCATTTTAGTCTAGGATTAGCTTAAGCATTGTCTGTGAAACCGGGGGATAATGTACGACACTTGTACATTTTCTCATCAAAATGTAGCTCCCACAAATGTTACACGACATAATAGCGGCTACTTCATAAATCCCCCAGTTTTTTGATGAAGATGGTTGCTATAAAAAAGTAAATAATTATTTTTCGCTATTGTCAGTAATTCTAATAATATTGTGACACTGACATGTCAATTTCAATTTCTTAGCACAAGACATACTTTTAATCCATTAAATTCAAGAACACTGAATTCACGTCTTCATGGAAAAACTGGGTGATTTATGAAGTTGGCATGTCATACCTACACTCACCAAAAGGATTATTAGGAACACCTGTTCAAATTCTCATTAATGCAATTATCTAATCAACCAATCACATGGCAGTTGCTTCAATGCATTTAGGGGTGTGGTCCTGGTCAAGACAATCTCCTGAACTCCAAACTGAATGTCAGAATGGGAAAGAAAGGGGATTTAAGCAATTTTGAGCGTGGCATGGTTGTTGGTGCCAGCCGGTCTGAGTATTTCACAATCTGCTCAGTTACTGGGATTTTCACGCACAACCATTTCTAGGGTTTACAAAGAATGGTGTGAAAAGGGAAAAACATCCAGTATGCGGCAGTCCTGTGGGCGAAAATGCCTTGTTGATGCTCGAGGTCAGAGGAGAATGGGCCGACTGATTCAAGCTGATAGAAGAGCAACTTTGACTGAAATAACCACTCGTTACAACCGAGGTCTGCAGCAAAGCATTTGTGAAGCCACAACACACACAACCTTGAGGCGGATGGGCTACAACAGCAGAAGACCCCACCGGGTACCACTCATCTCCACTACAAATAGGAAAAAGAGGCTACAATGAGCTCACCAAAATTGGACAGTTGAAGAAAATGTTGCCTGGTCTGATGAGTCTCGATTTCTTTTGAGACATTCAGATGGTAGAGTCAGAATTTGGCGTAAACAGAATGAGAACATGGATCCATCATGCCTTGTTACCACTGTGCAGGCTGTTGGTGGTGGTGTAATGGTGTGGGGGATGTTTTCTTGGCACACTTTAGGCCCCTTAGTGCCAATTGGGCATCGTTTAAATGCCACGGCCTACCTGAGCATTGTTTCTGCCCATGTCCATCCCTTTATGAGCACCATGTCCCCATCCTCTGATGGCTACTTCCAGCAGGATAATGCACCGTCACAAAGCTCCAATCATTTCAAATTGGTTTCTTGAACATGACATTGAGTTCACTGGACTAAAATGGCCCCCACAGTCACCAGATCTCAACCCAATAGAGCATCTTTGGGATGTGGTGGAACGGGAGCTTCGTGCCCTGGATGTGCATCCCACAAATCTCCATCAACTGCAAGATGCTCTCCTATCAATATGGGCCAACATTTCTAAAGAATGCTTTCAGCACCTTGTTGAATCAATGCCACGTAGAATTAAGGCAGTTCTGAAGGCGAAAGGGTCAAACACAGTATTAGTATGTGTTCCTAATAATCCTTTAGGTGAGTGTACATGGGGGTCGGCGGAGCTGCATGTGTTTTGATGAGAAAACGACACCTGGCCATTGATTCTGTTGGGTCGTTTATCAGTCACAGATACTGTACGGACAATCTGACCCAATACGGCTCAGTTTTTCTATATATCTTGCTCTGTTGAGCGGCAGAAGTGATTCTACACCGGCTTCCATGCATTTACAGTGTGTGGGGAATGGACTGTTTTCCCCCACGCCATGCCGACCAAGTCTATGAAATATTATTATACATGGTGTGGAAACAACTTTCACTCACACATTTTTCAGTGCACTTGAAGTGTTTGTGGGTTTAACCGTTACACACACAGTGAAGGCAGAAGAAAAACAAGATCTAAATCTGTCTGTGCTGTCACTGCTCTATCTAAACGTGAACATTCCTGCCCTTTGGGACACAAAGCGCGCATCCTTTAGGAGACGAGATACAGATTTTTGGGTCTGCCCGGCTGTTTCCAGGTGCTGAGGCCCGGCTCGGGCGACATGGAAGCATGCGGTTGTTTTTGCTGCCTGACTGGACAAACATAAGAAGATGGAGCCACGGCAAACACAACAGATCCCGACAGCCCAGCCCCGGCCCTCTGGTTGCCGTGGGAGCGTCCGGAATCCGTCCGATTGGCCACGCCGTGACTCCAGAAGCACGCTGTGCCCGGAATGTCACTCATTGCCTACACAAAAATGTTCCTGAAAACACACACAAAACCACAGGACCAAACTGATGCAGGCACAAAAAGTATGTGGGCACTTCTCAGCTGACAAAAATATGGCTAACGCTTTACTCAAAGCCTTTATACTGTACATAATGCATTAATTATGCCTTGTAACGCACCTTATGATGCACTGTTGTCTGACTTTGACAAGCTTTAAGTTTGGGACAGCAAGGGAACACACACGTGTTTCTAGCATGATTTACCACATCATTGCTAGCATGATATAGCATGATTTAGCATTAATTACCAGGATGCTTACATGTTTTAACTAGGGCTGTCAAAAGATTAATCGCGATTAATCGCATCCAAAATAAAAGTTTGTGTTTACATAATACATGTGTGTGTACTCTGTTAATTATTATTTATATATAAATACACACACATTCATGTATATATTTAAGAAATATTTGCATGTATATACTGTATATACATTTATTTAATCTATAATATATATAAATGTTTTATATATAAAAAATAATATTTTTTTCTTAAATATATACATGCTTGTGTGTGTATTTATATATAAATAATAATTAACAGAGTACACACACATATATTATGTAAACACAAACTTTTATTTTGGATGAGATTAATCGCGATTAATCTTTTGACAGCCCTAGTTTTAACATGTTATTAGCATTAATTAGCATGTTTGCTAACATGATTTAACATGCTGTTAACATATTTTAACATTAATTAGCATTTTGATAGCATGTTTTAACATTTTGTTATCATAAATTAACATCTTGCAATCACGTTTAACATTTTCTAGCATGTTTTAACACATTTTCTAGCATGATTTTGCATGTTTGCTAACATGTTTTAATATGTTGTTAACAAGAATTAACATGTTTCTAGCATATTTTAAGATTTTGTTTGCATTAACCTACAGAGTTTTAATATGTTGTTAGTATAAATTAGCATGTTGTTTACATGTTTTAACATTAATTAACATGTTTGCTAGCATGTTTTAACATTTGTTAGCATGAATTAGCATTTTGTTAACATGTTTAACATTTGCTAGTATTTTTAACACATTGCTAACATAATTTTGCATGTTTGCTAACATGTTTTAATATGTTGTTAACAAGAATTAACATGGTGCTAACATGATTTAACATGTTGCTAGCATGTTTTAACATTTTTTTACCATTATTTACCAAGTTGTTAATGTTAACATATTTTAATGTTTTAATATTAAGTAGCATGTTGGTAACATGTTAACATGTCTTAACATTAATTAGCATGATTGCTAGTATGTTTTAACATTTTGTTAGCATTAATTAGCATTTTGTTAACATGTTTAACATTTGCTAGCATGTTTTAACACATAGCTAGCATTATTTAGCATGTTTGCTAAAATGTGTTAATATGTTGTTAACAAGAATTAACATGTTGCGATCATATTTTAAAATTTTGTTAACATGAATTGCCAAGTTTTTAACATGTTTTAACATGTTAATATTAATTAACCTTTGTTAACATGTTTTAACATTAATTAGCATGTTGTTAACATATTTTAAAATTAATTAGCATGTTTGCTAGCATGTTTTAACATTTTCTTAACATTAATTAGCATTAGGCCCACATGTTTAACATTTACTAACATGATTTTGCATGTTTGCTAACATGTTTTAATATGTTGTTAACAAGAATTAACATTTTGCTAAAATATGTTAAAATATGCTAGCAACGTGTTAAATCATTACAGGTTGCTAGCATTTTTTTACATTTTGCTAACATTAATTAGCATTTTGTTTACATGGTTAACATTTTGATAGCATATTTGAACACACTGCTAGCAAGATTTAGCATTTTTGCAAACATGAGTTAATATGTTGTTAACAAGAAATTTTAAAGTAATGCGTTACTTGTTACTTTAAAAAAGTAATCTGATTATGTAACTTAAGTTACTTGTAATGCGTTACCCCCAACACTGATTAACATGCATTTTTACAATTGTTTATGAAAAGATATAATATATTATACATAAAGACTTTAAAGCTGCATTATGTAAAAAATTTTCAGTAAATTATCCAAACACCATTAGGCCAGTGTTATATATTTTGTTGAGTTGAGAACTTACAATATCCCAAATGTTTCCAACTATTTGTAAATCGTGAGATGCTATTTTACCCGAGGAACTGGGACGTGTGAGGGCGTGGCCTGTCGATGACATCATATCTGCGTTCCCCTCGGTTTCCGGTTTTATTCTGCAGAAACGCTTTACTCTCACTGCAGTGTGAACAAGTGTCATAGCAGCCGCTGAGAGAACGCACAGAGTAACGCCATCCCATCATCAACACACTCAGATGTGTCTAATATGATCAACAGAGCTGCGTTACCTCACACTCATGAGCGGAGGAGCGGAAGTGGCGCCGGCGACTGTGGCATAATAAAAGTCCCGCCGGAGACTGTGGCATAATAAAAGTCCCGCTGACGACTGTGTCATAATAAAAGTCCTGCTGGCGACTGTGTCATAATAAAAGTCCTGCTGGCGACTGTGGCATAATAAAAGTCCCGCTGCTCGCTAGGCGTGTGTTGCCTTCATCTTATTAACAATCGCTCCAGCGGTTCCTCAGCTCCACAACACTCGTCCTGCTCTGCTTCACTACAGTAACGTTAATAATCACATGAACATGATTTCTGCCCGAGTCCTATCCCGATTCTTTCCCACCGGCTGTGAGGTAAAGACTACATGTCCCAAGATTCTGCGCTCAATAATGACTTCAAACTACGCCTTTGTTTTGAATAGGCGACCTCTAGCGGACGGAAAAGTTACATAGTGCACCTTTAGGTAAAGTGTTAACAAAATATGTTCTAAATCCTTTGCTAACATTCCCATCAAGTTATGACTTTTTTTTTCTCTGAATGTTCTCTCAACCATCAAAACAGCCAAAAAAAAATGTATGTGAACATTAAAGGAACATTGTGTCATTCTTCAAACATTATGGGAATGTTACTTTTGAATGTTCTCTGAACATTCCGAAACAAGTTGTAACATTTAAAAAACGTTAGACGAACATCCAATTAGCAACGCTTCAGAAAAGCATTTTTTATGTATAAATAATACATAATAACATTATTAAATACCAGATAACTTTGAACGCACATTCTACAAATATTACTCCAAGAATGTGTGTTTATAACTTTAAAAGAACTAAAAACCAGAACTGTTCCTCAGTCATGATTAAAAATATCACAAATGTCATTGCATTTCAAAATCAAGGGACTGAACGTAAGTGTGTGTGTTTCCGTATTTAAACATGTCTAATATAAGCAGCAAATGCTCAGATCTCTCCGTAGCTAATACAGGCTTTTCTTTTCATTAACGTCTCACTGAATTATCTGGAGACTGTCCAACAGAGAGAAACATTTTCTAGAGTGAATATCACACTTTCATCATCCCAGAAATACGGCACGACTTCTCATCCTGACTGGAAGCCATAAAAACAGCTGGAAGCGCTTATGATTTTAATTTAGTTAAGTGCAAATGTTCAATTTGGCCACAAGAATGAAGACCTGACCTGGAATGAAGCCATGCATTCGGGTTGCGTCTCTGGAGAGCAGCAGGGGTGGGGTATCTCGGCACTTGATATGTTATAGCAAACTACTCATGCTATTTTTGCAGTATACTGTACACAGTTTGTGTCTATTATGCATGCATAGAATTCCTGGATGACCTGGCCAAAATGTGTCGTGCATGATCAGAGCATATGTCTCTCACAAGGCAATGTGCTTGACTTGATGTTCCACTTAATCATATAATGTAATGTAACAATATGCCATAATCTATGAGAGTTTATCATTGCATAATGTGTTCTGTATCACATTCTATAATAACTTTAGTGAGTGTGTAGTGTCGCTGTTTGAGCATAAACAACATCTGCAAAGATACGACGCTCAGCGTTCAAAGCAAAGGGAGATATTTTCTTTTACAGAAATCTCTTAAGGACTACAACAAACATCTGGAAGGGACTACAACGAGTTAGTGACATCACAAACCCTAACATTTACATAACCCCGTTGAGAGGAGGAAGAGTTGTTGTCGAGCACATTTGGGAGTTGCTCAAGCTGTCGTCCGTCTTTCACATTTATTAATACAGTATGAACACAAATGCAATAGCACGTCATGACAACACAAGTTATAACCGAAATTAAACTAAACTATCCCTGTTCTCTCTTCAGATATTCTCTGGTTCAACCGTTTCCACACCAGCTCTTTATAGATTATCATGACAGAATGTGCTAATCAATGACTTGAAGATTTGCATAAATTCATCATCTAACCATTCAGAAGCGTCCTGTCTCGTTCTACATGTTGTCTCTTCTTCTTGAGTCTCTCCATCATTGTCTGACTCCGGTTTGAACATAAAAAGCTGAGCAGTTTCTGACATTTTCAGTGTGTGTGTGAGGTAATCGGAGCTGCTAACACAAGCTCTTGAAGCTCCGCCCTCTTCCTGAAAGGGGGGCGGGGAGCAGCAGCTCATTTGCATTTAAAGGGACACACACAAAAACGGCACGTTTTTGCTCACCCTCAAAAAATGACAAATTTAACATACAATAAAAAATTATCTGGGGGTATTTTAAGCTAAAACTTTATATACACACTCATCAGAGACTTATTTTACATCTTGTAAAAATGAGAATTATAGGACTCCTTTATTTAATTAATTTTGAAAGTCTTTTATGTTCACCAAGGCTGCATTCACTTAATCAAAATACTGTAAAAAAACTGTAAAAATGTGAAATATTATTGCAATTCAAATCATCTGTTTTCCATGTGAATAAATAGATGATAAATGATTAATATAAAAACAAGGGTGTGACCAACTGAGTGACCAAACCCCCCATTCATTCAGAATCCATTTTACTTTATGCAATATGTGGGTAAACTGGCCATACATGGGTTTTCCCATTCAATGCAATGTATCTAGGGCTGCACAATATATCGAAATTATCGAAATATCGCAAATGTACATATCGCAATATGCATATTGCAACAGCAGGCAATATCTGAATGATTTTAAAAGGGTACTTCAACATTGTGAAAATTGTATGTTTTAGGTCAACGCTTATGGCAGAGAATAGACTGAGCACACGACTGTTACTTATGTGACTTGCTTAAAAAGAGTTATTAACCACAATAACTTGCGAAAAACAACTCCTTACAGTCTCGCGCTGTCTGACACACACACTGAAACGTGCGCACAAGCCGTTCTTTTTTTCCGTGTCTTGTTACACACTCGAACTGTCAATGCTTTCTTTTTACAGAAAGAATGTGAAACACATAAATGGTACCATTCTCAATTTTTAAATATTAATTGAAATAGATTTTACACACTTAAAGCAATATCGTATCGCATATCGAATATTGCATATCGCATTTTTCTTCAATATCGCACAGCCCTAAATGTATCTATACACTGTCTCTAATTTGCATATTAAAGGGTTAGTTCACCCAAAAATGAAAATTCTGTCATTAATTACTCACCCTCATGTCGTTTGAGACCCGTAAGACCTCCGTTCATCTTCGGAACACAAATGAAGATATTTTAGTGTAAAGCTGATGCTGAGAAAGGCTTCAGATAGGCCTCCATTGGCATTCAGTACATTCACACTCCCAAGACCCATAAAAGGCACTTAAAATGTCGTTACAAAGTCCATCTCACCACAGTGACTCTACAATAATCTTACGATGCGACGACAATAGTTTTTGTGCGCAAAAAAAATCAAAATAACACCTTTTTCCAACTTGTTCTTGTCTTCCGTGTGTGCCTCCACGACGCATGCGCGAGAATATGACGTAGATCCGGCGTTCGGACACATGACCCAGAAGCGATTTGTTTACAATCAGAGGAAGACGCGCGTGTCTAAGCTGTTGAATTCTACATTTATCGTGCTTTAGGTCTCGGCGTAGTGCTCAAAATGGGGCTTAAGTGAGCATTTCATGGATTCCCGAACCCCGGCGCTACGTCATATTCTGGATAAAGGTGGCAATAAAGGCAATAACAAGCTGGATAAAGGTGTTATTTTGATTTTTTTTTGCGCACAAAAACTATTGTCGTCGCATCGTAAGATTATTGTAGAGTCACTGTAGTGAGATGGACTTTGTAACGACATTTTAAGTGCCTTTTATCGGTCTTGGGAGTATAAGTGTACAGAATGCCAATGGAGGCCTTTCTCAGCCATCAGCTTTCAACAAAAATATCTTCATTTGTGTTCCGAAGATGAACGGAGGTCTTACGGGTCTCGAACGACATGAGGGTGAGTAATTAATGACAGAATTTTCATTTTTGGGTGAACTAACCCTTTAATGTGTTCTTGGAGCAACATGTAATGAAAAAAGAAGTGTAATAATGGGAGTTATTATAATATCTAATATTTCATAGGAATATTGATATGCAATTTCTTTCCCTATTCACTTGTTGTGTCTCCAGAATGCCTGATAAACATGATTTAAGTCCTGGCGTCCAGTGGACATTTATGAAATCAATGCCCTGTTCTGTAACAGAAAGTCAGATTTTGATTTGAAACCCCATAACATTTTCCTGAGATGTTGATTTATAACAAACAATTTACAAAATGAGTCAGATTTAAAAAAAATAATTACAAAATGTTACAATATAGTATAATATATCCATAAGTTTGATCATTTTTAAAGACAGAAGTTGTTGTCCTGGTGAAACCTCCAAACAAATGGTATCTCTGATAAGCCCTGAATCTGCTCTTTACAGGACATCCAGACCTAAAACTGTGACATGAATGATGTCAGAGAAATTAACTAGAATATAATGTCCACGTACAAGGACAGTGTCACCCAGAAACACGTTTGACATAAAACAATTGATACAGTGAAAATTATATTTACAGTATATTAGATATGGCCGTGATTTTGTCGTGTCATGCAGCATTTTAACTTTCAGTGAGGAACAGACTCCTGGAAACGTGTTGTGTCACGTCTGCTTTGGACACGCTGTTAACATGTGGAATCAGAAGGAATCTGTTTACTTTTGACATTAAATCAGGCTGGAAATGAAGATTTTGCACAGAAAGGATCCTCGTCAGCTAGACAAGAACTCAAACTCACAAACACACACACAGAGAAACACACATATTCACATATAGTGAATTTGGAGCAGCTGAAGGTCACAAACCTTCGTGTATAATTTGATTCAGGGGAAAATGACCACCCACTCTCAACAAGAACGACAGAACGTTTGAGAGAAAGACAGAAATGTGCGGAGTCAAGACAAAATTGGCCAGAAAAAAATCAACACAGGGCGGGTAAAGCGCGATCAGACCCCAGCTTAAAGGGTTAGTTCACCCAAAAATGAAAATTCTGTCATTAATTCCTCACCCTCATGTCGTTGGACACCCGTAAGACCTCCGTTCATATTCGGAACACAAATGAAGATATTTTAGTTGAAAGCTGATGGCTGAGAAAGGCTTCACACAGGCCTCCATTGGCATTCAGTACATTGACACTTCCAAGATCCATGAAAGGCACTTAAAACGTCGTTACAAAGTCTATCTCACCACAGTGGCTCTACAATAATCATACAATGCGACGACAATAGTTTTTGTGCGCAAAAAAAAATCAAAATAACACCTTTATCCAACTTGTTCTCGACTTCCGTGTGTGCCTCCACGACGCATGCGCGAGAATATGACGTAGCGCCGGGGTTCGGGAATCGATGAAATACACACTTAAGCCCCATTTTGAGAACTACGCCGAGACCTAAAGCACGATCAATGTAGAATCCAACAGCTTAGACACGCGCGTCTTCCTCTGCTCGTAAACAAATCGCTTCTGGGTCATGTGTCCGAACGCCGGATCTGCGTCATATTCTCGCGCATGCGTCGTGGAGGCACACACGGAAGTCGAGAACAAGTTGGATAAAGGTGTTATTTTGATTTTTTTTTGCGCACAAAAACTATTGTCGTCGCATCGTAAGATTATTGTAGAGCCACTGTGGTGAGATAGACTTTGTAACGACGTTTTAAGTGCCTTTCATGGATCTTGGAAGTGTCAATGTACTGAATGCCAATGGAGGCCTTTCTCAGCCATCAGCTTTCAACTAAAATATCTTCATTTGTGTTCCGAATATGAACGGAGGTCTTACGGGTGTCCAACGACATGAGGGTGAGGAATTAATGACAGAATTTTCATTTTTGGGTGAACTAACCCTTTAAACTCGGCATGAAACGGAAGTTGCGCTCGTCTTTACTTCTCTATTGTGCCGTATATCCAAGTGAAACGCTTCTCAAACAAGAAAAAATGTAGGGCGGGGCTTGATTTTGTCTGTTGGGAATTGATTGAATGGTTGGGTTAGCTATTGGCTGATCTCATGTGAGTGACAGGTTGCCCCGCCCTCTTCATCAGAGAAGAGATGCTGCAAGAAGGAGTGGAAGTTACTCCAATATTCCATATCACATCCACAGTATTATCCACTATGAAATGAATGAAACAGGACTGAATGCCTCAGTGGTGAAGCAGATGTGTGAGCGGCAGAGGAGAAAGATGCAGAACAAAACACACTCAATTACAGGATCATAGAAAACTCACTAAATCCCTGAGATAGAACGACTGCAAGAGTCTGAGCTGCTTGTGTGTGTGTGTGTGTGTGTGTGTGTGTGTGTGTGTGTGTGTGTGTGTGTGTGTGTGTGTGTGTGTGTGTGTGTGTGTGTGTGTGTGTGTGTGTGTGTGTGTGTGTGTGTGTGTGTGTGTGTGTGTGTGTGTGTGTGTGTGTGTGTGTGTGTGTGTGTGTGTGTGTGTGTGTGTGTGTGAGAGAGTTGAGCCCCTGAAAAATGGGGCCTTTCGCGCCCAAGCATGGTGGGAAAATCTGCAGTGGATGACAGGAATTTTCATGCATGCAAACGTTCTTGTTCTGACTCTCTCAAACTGCCCGTCTGTCTCTAACTCAGTCTCTCAAAATTCACGTGGCTTTTGGCCTGGTAAAAAGGCTTTACATTGCCGCAGCATTGGTAACATTAAAGCGCCCATGTTATGCTATTTTAAAGATTCCTCCTTTTGGTCTCCTGCAATGGGTTTACATGCATCCAAGGTCATGAAACTCTTTGGGCCTTCTCATACACAGGCGCAATACGACGCCAGACGCGACTCAAGTGTGTTCTGCTAGTTTCAGCCGGACGCAGTTCTCATGTTCAGGTCCAGCTTCTCGTTGTTTAAATATCAAATGCACTGCTCATCTGTTCCCCCATGGGCGTCTGGTCTGAACACCAGGTGTGATCTGGAGCATTGCTGGAGCTGCTATTGGAGGAACTGAAAACCACTGACCATTGACCAACACACACCTGCTCTAAAGTCAATAGTGCAGTATTTGTGTGTATTTAAAGGGTGTAGTAATATGAGCCTATAGGTGGAGCACAACACACACACACTCTGATTATTACACACACAGGGATGCACAGCAGCACACACACATTTTTAAATATTAAAAATAAAAGGATTCCTCTCTGGAGAAGCGTTCAGTCTCTCCTTGGCCATGGCGTGAGCACAACTGGCTTTTAAAGGGAAAGGAAGATGAGACTCTGATTGGTTTATTGCACGTTATGCAGGGCTGTATGTTAACTTAACTTTTTTGCACATAGCACTGGTGCTACAGAGGTTGAAACTTTTGTAGCACAGCCCACAAAATTGTAGCACATGTATAAAACGTCTGTTACCATGTCTGAAAAATGCTAAAAGTGCTATACAATACAATTATTTAAGGATAAAAATAATAATAACAATTATTATTATTATTATTATATTTTACAGAAAACATAAATCATTAGAAATGTCTAAGGTTTTATAATAAAATATTAAATTATGATTGAAAAAATGTGACGTCTTAATTTTTTTCTTATTTTATCTTATGTACTCACTGAGAAATGATAGAAAACACACTGCAGTAAATATATAGTTTTTATTAATTTGGTGCTATTATGCGCAGCTGGGTAAACGACTCTTGAGTTTACTGTATGTGCGTTGCATGAAGTTCATTTGTTGCCCTGATTGCACGCATATGCGTGAATACACTCATCCCTTACATGTGTTTTATTGAACTAAATACATTGTAATACGCTAAAACACATCTGCAGGTTACGTTTCTTCCTGAACAAATGCGCACCCGAGTCCGTTTCACGTGAATCGTGGGACAGGTCGAGTGCCACCTCCTTCAGAGTCTCGGGTTCGGTGCGCCCGCGATTGACAGCTTTTATTAGCAATTTTTCATGCCAACTGTGCCGCTTTTCAAACTAAAATGCCAATGACTCCATCTCACAGTGCATGCAGAGATGGATCAGCATTTATTGCGACCCGATCGATCCGCCCTGAACAGTGCTGCGCTTCATCTGCACATACATTTATTTATTTATTTATTTAATTAATTAAAAATTGAAGCGATTTTCATAATTTCACAAAGACAAATCTCGATTTTGGTTTAATT
>NC_137110.1:49880679-49930531 GCF_949357685.1 Gobio gobio | reverse complement strand
ACTATATACGCCAGCACGTTACAGTACTGTTGCTCGTTACCACGGCAACCACTTGCGTGTCAGGGTTTGAAAGCGCGTCTAATGTATGAAAATGATCTGTACACATGACGGGCGGCAATAATATCGCAAGAAAAGCCTGACGTGTACTGACAACTGCATTATTTAACCGTATTTTCTTCAATACAATGTTAAAGCAAGTGTCAAGTCAGTTTTATTCATAATGTTTCCACTTCATGTAATATGACAGTTCATACTGGAGTGAAGCCGTTCTCATCATATATTTATGCAAATATATCACCTCATATCAGACGAACGCTTCAGCTCTGCAGACTGCCATCACTTCCCGTAGGTGAGGTCAAAATAGCGGCCGGGTCGTAGATATGTATACGTAGATTCCTCATTCGAGCAATCCACGCCATGATCCACGCAGGCACTAATGAGGTATCTATGAAAATATCCATGACCCGGCCGCTATTTTGACCTCACCTACGGGAAGTGATGGCAGTCTGGAGAGCTGAAGCGTTCGTCTGATATGAGGTGATATATTTGCATAAATACCGTTCGGTTTCTCTCAGAAACCGATCGTTTCGTGTCTTAAGACATCAATGTGTCGTCACGAGCCGCGGGGTTTAATTTGAAGTTATCTGTCCATGTTTTTTCTACTCTAATAGTCTCCATTGACAAGCATTATATGACTGACACACAGCAACGGTTGGAGTTAAAAATCTTCATTTGTGTTCTACTGAAGAAACGAAGACACCTACATCTTGGATGCCTTAAGGGTAAGCAGAAAAACATCACATTTTCGTTTTTGGGTGAACTATCCCTTTAAACTGCAGTTCATGGACAGGCCACTCGAGACTCGAGAATCTCATTGAGCTCATGTTAAAATTCCCAACTTTACAGCCAAAAAAAACATGTTTACAGTCTGGGAGAAACTGTGGTTTTGGTCTATAAGGCTAATTTTGCCCTTCATGACGACTATGAGGGGGGTGAATTTTTTATAACAAGTTTCGTTTAAATTATATAAAGCCTTAAAGTTCTGCATAATTAAGGGCGTGGCCATTTTGAGTGACAGGTGGATTGCCGTTTGTCTGCTGTCTGTTAGTCATCACCTCAGCTCCGCCCACGTCCCGCCTCTTTCCCCATTTTCTGTTATCTGGGAGTGAAATGTGAGTGTTGCGCGGCCAAGATGGCGATGGCCGACTTTACGCTTCAAAAAACTGCTCTTCAGATCCCTATGGGTGACGTCACGGCAGGGGTGATTCTAGTATTTTCATTTTAGGGGGGCTCAGCCCTCAGTGAGGAGAAGACTTTGGTAGGGTCCAATTCTCACTATTTACTAGTAGCTTATTAGTATGCATATTAGGATATTGGCTGTTTATTCATTTGTTTCGGGGACATGGTCCCTCAAGAACATTTTTATTTCTATTATATGTGCATTTTAAGATGTTCTGAACGCCAAAAAATTAGATAACAATAGCTTGTCAGTCGGCAGATATGACTGATAAAGTTTTTCCATTTTTGTCAGTGAAGAAAGTAAACATATGTTTAACTGATCTTTATATGTTTTATGAATCATTTTCGAAGGCTAACAGGAAAGCTGGGTAACTAAATTTATTAAATTAATTCACAATATGCGCACATTCATTACCTACTAACTAACTTTTTTATTTACTGAGAGCTACAAATGGAATTATTAATTTACAATATGCACACATTCATTACAATCAATCTTATGCCTAATCTGAAGAAAACGGCTTTGTTGATATTTCTTGTTTGTTAATTATATTATAAATTACATTACATAGGCCTATTTCAAATCAAAATGGTGAAATTAGACAAAAGTTTATTAATTTGGCTGAATATTTTCGTCATTTTTTTTTACATTTCTGACTTAAAGAAGCAGCTGTCAAATATGAAACATTTAGTTTAGCTTCATATCTCGCACTTGACGTCGAGTCGTGCTGCTAAAATACTCAGCAGCTTCTGTGAACATAAAGCCCGCCGACTCTGATTTGATTGGTTTTCTCAAATTTTTTGACATTGACGAGCGGTGACAGACCAATGAGAGCTCAGATCAACACACACACCTCTGCTTCTGACGTGCGCTCTGCTGCGGATTGAAGAACAGCTGATTAATGCAGATTAAAAAACGGGACAAAGCCAGTTTTTTTCCTGCCAGTTTCATATGTTTGAAAGGTTAATCACACATTTTTTAGGGGGGCTGGACAGAAGTTTAAGCCCCCCTAAAAAGGGCCTAGTGACGCCCATGCGTCACGGACACTACGTCCATAATCTTTTACAGTCTATAGTTTGAGCTTGAGGTTCATTCTCACGTTCGAGCTTCAGCAACAGCATGAGGATGACTACAAAATGACATAAGTTTCACCTTTGGGTGAACTATTCCTTCAAGCCAAACAATCAGCTCTGTCTTACCTTCCAGAATGACCTCTTTGCCTGTTTTCTTCAGGGCCTGCACAGCCTCATCGTGAGTGGCCTCTCTGAGGTCGCACCCATTCACGGACAAAATGGCGTCGCCCACGTAAAGAGCCTCCGTCTGGTCCGCTGCCAGCCCTTTGAAGATCTTTGAGATCAGGATGGGCATCTTATTCTCTTTACCACCTGTAAAACAACATACATTGAGACAGTATTCAGCATGTTTTGATTTGCATAGACTGACATTTCACTTCCTTTTTACTTGTAGATGAACAAGAGAACCAGGGGCCAGATGCATAAACATAGACATTATGTTTAGACTGCATGTGTCTTAAGAACTAGTATGACCAACTAGCAGTTAGTAAGGGCTAATCTGCCTTATTTTACAGTTATAAAATTAGACCAATCTACGTTTTTATGCAACTGACTTTTAAAAAATGATGAACGTTTGATGACTATCTTGTAGTCTAAAGAGTTTCTCTTAACATAGCAAGAACGCCTCTGTGGCCTAGCAAGTCTTTTTTTAAATCATGTTCTGGCAAAGATGACCAATCTGTGATGTTGAATCAAGAAGAAGCCTGCAGACACTTTAAAGTACGACAGTGACACAACATCCTTTAAAGTTCAGCAGAACCACAAAAGGAACGACTCAAATAGCATCTTCTTTCAAACCTCTCTGATGGGTTGCATTCTGACACTGAAAAATATGGACAAACAAGGTAAGGACTCTTATATTTTTTAATACTGATAACTAGATCAAGAAGGTGTCAAAGACGTAATATTAAGAGTTGGTATGCCAAGACACTGCAAAAAAATTTGCTTAAAATTGATAAAACTGTAGTTTACATGTTTACAATAAATTCAAATGCATTTGCTTTGGGGCTGCAGAATCAGGGCAACATTTTTGTGATTATATATCTATATAATTATACACAATTTGGGCAAAAATATGATTATAAAATAGTAATACTTATTTTATTATTATTATTATACATAATAATAAGTATTATTATTATCAAAATAAAAAAGATAAAAAATTTGAAATATTACTATTGTAATAATACTATAGCGCTGTAAAATAAAAAAAGAGTATTTTAGAAAAATAACAGCAACAATTTCAGTAAGTGTAAAATTAATAAATATACACAATTTGGGCAAAAATATGATTATAAAATAATAATAATAATGATTATTATTATTATAAATAATAATAAGTATTCTTATTATTATCAAAATAAAAAATTTAACAAAATAGGAAATACAGTAACTGCAAAATTATTAAATTATATATATATATATATATATATATATACACGTACACACACACACACAATTTGGGCAAAAAATATTATAAAATAATAATTCTTATTTTATTGTTTTATTATTAGTATTATTATTATTATTATTATTATTAATAAGTATTATTATTATCAAAATAATTTTTTTTAACAAAATAAGAAATATTACTACTGTAATTATACTATTGCACTGTTATAGTATATTACAATTGATTATTTTAAAAATTATTAGAAGAATAAAAATTCATTTTAGAAGAATAACAGTCACATTTTCAGTAAGTGTAAAATTAATAAATAATATAATTATACACAATTTGGGCAAAATATGATTATAAAATAGCAATGCTTCTTATTGTTATTATCAGTGGTAGTAGTAGTAGTATAAATAATAATAAGTATTCTTAGTATTATCAAAATAACGATATTAAATAAAATAAGAAATATTGCTATTGTAATAATACTATTTTAGAAAAATAACAGTGACATTTTCAGTAAGTGTAAAATTAATAAATGATATAATTATACACAATTTGGGCAAAAATATGATAAAAAAATATTCTTATTAATATCAAATAAAATAATGAAACAAAATAAGAAATAATACTATTACTAAATATGACTGTAATAATACTATTGCACTGTAAAACAATATGATGACTAAATAATGCAACAAAAAGAATTACGTTTAAAATTGATAAAAGTTACAGTTTACAATCAATCCAAATGAATCAATCAATTTTTAATTGTAAATTAGACCAGATTTGGAAAGTTCGGCTTTCATGCGTAATTTTCATATCACAATAATGTTTTCATATCACAATGTGAATAATGTGTTTTTAAACACAAAAATCTGTTTTACAGGAGATCAAGATGTTGTTTGAGAAGACCATTCATGCCTAAGAAATAAGAAAGAGTCTCGTCTGCCTTATAATCTCCTTCTCAACTTCAAGCATTGCAAAGTAAACGTGGAAACATCAAAATGAGGCATAACATACTTTGGAAAAGTTCGGCGTTTTTCTTGGCTTTGAACTGTTGCGTCCTCATAACCCCGACTGATGAGTTTTCTCTCGGCAACTGCTCAATCTATTTCCCTTTCGATTTGTCTGGCCATTTGAAGGTGCTGTGCAACAGGATGGGCTACACGAGAGTACCTTCACCGTTACCGCACAACACGGTCATCTTGGATATTTCCGTCAATTACATCACTCGGATCACTGAAGTGGATTTCAACAGACTTACAAATCTCATCAATTTAAACATATCTCACAACAGGATATCTGAAATACACAACAATGCATTGCGTGACCTGCCAAACTTGGAGGAGCTCAACCTGTCCAACAATAAAATACAAGCAGTGACCACGAAACTGCTCAGCGGCCTTGGAAATCTGACCCACTTGAGACTCGACTCAAATCACCTCGAGGTGATTGAAAACCAGTCGTTTGCAACACTTTCAAATTTGAGGTTTGTAAACCTTACACATAACAAGTTAAAGCACATTTCCAGACTCCAGCCTGTTCTTCGAATGCCGCATCTGGAGGAGCTTCACTTGGGAAAGAACAGCTTCCGAGTTTTCAACTCGAGCGACATCCCATCAGCGCTCTCCGGTTTGAAAAAGCTGGATCTATCACGAAACCCCTTGACGATGTTCAAGATTACGGAAAACATCTTTCCAGGTCTTGAGTACTTGGACTTGTCCAGCTGTTTCCAGAGCGATACTTTAGATTGGTTCATTCAAGACAAGGCCTTCCTGAGCACGATTAAGACTCTCAACCTCAGTAGGAATCACCTTGCGGAGAAACACCTGGATAATATAATGCAGAGTTTCACTTCAGTGGCCTGGATGGCACTGGATGATCTGAAGGGGCTCAAAATGGAGACTCTTTTACAGACGGCATGTTCACCCAGTTTGAAGGGTCTCCACTTTGAGGATAACCATCTTTCTGTACTCACCGATCGCATGTTTAGACCATGTGCACTTCTGAACGAGCTACACCTAAGAAGCAACGGCGTATTGAAAATGTACAAGTCGGCATTTGAACATCTAGTCAACTTGACGGTGTTGCGAATACAAAAGAACCTTCTGACGCAACTGAACAACACCTTACAGGTTCTCCCCAACTTACAACTACTCGACCTTCATCTCAACAGCATTGAAAATCTCGACTGCTCTGATTTCGCAAACCTGACACAGTTGAGACAACTCTATTTGCACAAGAATCGACTTGTGACGATCAAGGCATGCATATTTAAGGATTTAGTAAATCTTGATGAGCTTCTTTTAACGAGTAATAGTTTATTAACGCTCAGTGACGCCTTTACACAAGGCCTCCGAAACTTACGATACCTAGACTTGCAGAACAATAAGTTGAGTACCATTGAAAGTTACTCATTTAAAGCTCTACATTGCCTTCAGGTCTTGTCTCTCGCAAATAATCAGATATTAATGATTGAACCACGTGCTTTTGAAGGACTGATAAACCTAGGAGAGTTTTATCTCTCATCTAACAAAATCACTGAACAAACTCTGAGGAATAGTGCGGTGTTCGCTGGCTTGGCTCGCCTACAGCGGTTAGATCTGAGTTGCAATTACTTATCGTACGAGAGTCAAGAGGAGCTACAAAGCCCACCGTTCATCCTGCTAAGTGAACTGAAATATTTGTTCATTAATAGTCAACGTCGAGGCTTAAAGTACATGCCCTCGAACTTCCTGAAAGGTCTCAAAAAGTTAGAAGCCTTTTATGCTGGGAACCTCAACGTAGAGTATTTGCATGTGGACACGTTTAGCTACACTCCAAATCTGAATTGCTTGGATTTGACAAGGAATAATCTCGCCAACCGAAATGCTTTGCCATCCAGGCTTTTCCACCCAATATCAGGCTTGAATAAGCTTACGTTGGGTCGAGCTCACCTTCAGTCTTTGAACTTCTTAGTCGACGCAAATCTCTCCAGTCTGACAAACCTACGAGCCAGTATGAACGACCTTCAACTGATCAACCAAACCATCATCCGGTCTCTTCCCCGACTTAAAGAGCTTGATCTGCAAAACAACAGCTTCTCGTGCGACTGTAGTAACGCTTGGTTCATTGACTGGGCACTCAGGAACAATGGCACACAGGTGCTTTACCTGAACAGGTACAAATGTCGCTACCCCCTTTCTTTAAGCGGCACAAAACTGGCGGCCTTCAACACTGAATCCTGCAATGTGAATTACGACTTCATCTGCTTTATCTGCAGCTCTTCTATTGTCATTCTTGTGCTAGTCGTTTCATTTATCTACCACTTCCTTAAATGGCAGCTGGTGTATGCGTACTACCTCTTCTTGGCTTTCCTCAATGACAGAAAGAGGAAGCAAACCCCAAATCATCTTGGTTTCCAATATGACGCCTTCATTTCCTACAATGTTCAAGAGGAGCCTTGGGTCACGGAGGAGCTTGTGCCCAAACTGGAGGGTGAACACGGCTTGAGATTGTGTCTTCATCACAGAGACTTTCAACCCGGGAAGGCCATTATCGACAACATCATGGACGGGATATACAACAGTCGCAAAACCGTCTGCCTGATCACACACAACTACCTGAGAAGCGTTTGGTGTTCGCATGAGATCCAGGTGGCCAGCTTTAGGCTTTTTGACGAACAGAAAGACGTTTTGATTCTAGTTTTCCTCGAGGATATTCCTGCGCACCAGCTTTCTCCGTATTACCGAATGCGGAAGCTGGTGAAGAAACGGACGTATTTACGGAGCCCCAAACCCGGAGAAGATACTCGAGCGTTCTGGCACAAACTTAAAATGGCCATTGAGACTAAAGAGAACATGGAGGATAGACAGATTCTTTCTGGGAAAGACGAGGATTGTGTTTAACCTTCTCTCGCATCCTGCACTCTCAGAAAAAAAGGTACAATGGAGGTACAGTTTTGTTCTTAGGGGAACAAAACGTATAACTGTATCTTTAAAAGGTACACAATTGGTCCATAGGGTACAATTATCCCATTGTTTTCCTCACTTAGAGCAGAAGTTCGGTCCTAGAGAGCCGCTGTCCTGCAGAGTTTGACTCTAACCCTGAAAGACGTCTATAGAAGCTCGTATTGAGAATTAACAGAGGTTTAGATGTTTTTATTGAAAATATTTGGTCACCGTTATGGGGATCAGTGTTTTCTTTAGTTGGCCAGTTTCACTCTTGACTTTTTATGCAAGTTTGTGGTTTTTCTTACAGTGTTAACAAAACACATAATCCGTTCAAGTCAAAAGAAGCCATAAACAAAAATTATCATGAAGAAAAATGTTTGACTAAACTCATCACTTAATAAATAATATTCACCAACAATACCTTCTTGCCACAGATCAGACATTCTGAATTTAGACACACACAGATATGCATATGAATCTCAACAATGGTGACATACTTAATGCTGCAATGCATGCTGGGAGCCATGAGTTTTTTACTGTGGTGGCTTAGTAGGGTTGGAGCTAAACTCTGCAGGACATCAGCTCTCTAGGACTGAACTTGCCTACCCCATGAGAAATGTCCTCTTAATTTTGTACTCTCTTTTTTTTTTTGAGAGTGTATAACAAATTCAAAATAACCTGAAGCCCTAACATTTTGCTTTTTTGGGTTTTTTGTCCAGAAAGCTTATATCCTTTAATTTTTATTATATTTTTTAATGCAGTTCTTTTGAAGATTTATTATTATTCTTTATTTTATTTACTTTTAAATTACTAGATTTTATCAATAAATAATTTAATTTAAGCACATTCTTTCATTTTAAATTCAAAATAAGTCTCCAATACATGCATAAACCATGCAAAATATCTCACATTGGGTCGATTTGGGTGTCTCTGCCGACCTCTGGTGGAAAAAAATAATAATGTAAAGATGATATTTCATGACTCTAGATGGCCATATAGCTCTATATGGAGCGGATGAGCTGTTCCGCTGGGTCCTAAAGTCAGCTCTCAAGTTTATCTCTTCAGAATGCATTCAGATACACATGTAGACATTCATTTTGAGCATATTTAATGTTTTTCTATGTGTACCGAAGCATTCCTAAGGGGGTCAAATTGACCCGCGAGGGAAGGATTTGTTACTTTTTTTATTACAACTACAAAAACCACATAAAAAGTGTGTATTCGTGGTTCAAGTGCGACAAAAGTCCTGAGGTTTTGGACCAATTTATCAAAACAATTAAAAATGTAGATAATTTTGACTTACATAATGCATAACTAATTATTCAAATGACTTTTTTATGTAAATATATAAAAAAAATATTACAAGCGTTATATATTGTGTGACATTTTTTTCAACGGAGTACATCAGTCCCCTGGTTAGTATTCCCATTCGACCTGCTCCCTCCCATCTCATGTGAATCTGTTGCACTGTAAAATACTGTGAGAGTAAAATGTGTGGCTGCACAATATATTGAAATAAAACTGATATTGCAATATGGCTTAATCAATTGTGAAGGCTATGATCTGCATGCGTCTGAATGAACACAGTGCCGCGCTTCGCACTGAAACCGGCAGCGAATATATTTGTCGGCAAACTGCCAAAATAAAAGCTTTTAAGGTTTAAGCTTTAAAATAAAGAAATTAAGATGTAAATATTAGTATTGTAATTTTACAGCAGTACTAATTATTTTAAAATTAAATACTAAATTTTTTTTATTTTACAGTATAATAGTATTGTTGCAATTTATTTCTTATTTTAATGTTAAAGGGGTCATGAACTGGCTTTTTAAAAAATGTTATACTGTTGTCTGAGGTCAACTTATGATGTTCGGGTGGTTTTTACATTCAGAAACATCATAATTAATAAGTTATGGACTATTTTCTGACCTGGTTTTGACGCTCTCTGAAGAAACGGTCGGTTTTGATGGGTGTGCCGCACTGAAGACTTGAAAGTAAACGCCCACGGCTAGGATTGGATAAAATTTGCATATTTAATGAGCTTCAGCTCCCCTCAGTACATGTGGGGATTGTTTTGAAAGCGTCAGGGGAAACGTTCAAAGGGCTCGAAAAAGATCTTTATCAAACAAACACAATGATTCATCTCATCCAACTGCGATTGATTGGAATGTTATTTTTTTATCACTTGGCCCTATCATCAGTGAATATAACCGCAAACCGTACCCACACACACGCGCGCGCACTATTTAAGATAGCCCATGGGCAGGCCGGTGATACGTTTTGGTAGCCCTTCTGAAAAGCACATAGCCCCGGGACGTTGGGCTTTGCGAGCTGGCGTTACAAGTCCGAATCTGATCCCGAATGAACCAATTACAGCTTCTCCAGCCTGTGACCGCGTGCTAAGGTAAGTAATCTATAGATATCAAACGATCTGTATCAATGCAATACTAACACATATCAAAAACATGTTTTACTCACATAAGTGTGTTGCAGCGTTCCTGTCGGATCCAATAAAGAAGCACAGCATTGTGTTTTAATCTCAATATGTCTGCAAATCCAGTCTCGACCTGTGTCTTGTTTAGAAACGATTCTACTGAAATGAAGCGAACAAACGCACAATGTCTTACGCATGTGAGCTGGAACCGGCATGTTTATTGCTCGTTAGCGCGATCCGTTTAGCTCCACGAGTCGGTGGGCGTCAATGACGTCAATGGTCTGCATATTCTCTCTCGTTTTCTGGGCCTGGGGTCAATAAAAGCTTTTCTTTGACTAACAAGGAAATTTTCAGCTCCGAAACTTACAGGATATTCTTATATTACTATGAACTTTTATATATCAAAGGCTCAAAGGAAAGTTGATTTCTCAATTCATCACCCCTTTAATAAAATCAAATAAAAAAATTAAGTTGAAAGACTTTTTTCTAAAACTATATGCGTTATGGTTACCGAGTCTGTGATCTTCCCAAAATGTTCAAACCTAAGAGGATGGTTCACGAAAAAAAAATGTAAATATTTTGAATTAAATGTTTCAGTTTTGTACAATTATTTTTACTTTCTATGCAAATGCAAAATCACAGAATAATTAATTATTTTCAAATATGGCTATCCAAGTAATCTGCTGAAAATTACGATTTTCTTTCATATTGTAATATATAATAATAACAATTTCATAAACTATTCACACAAACTAGTGCAAAAATGAGGATTGCTAAATACAGAGCAATTGCTGTAAATCTTGACTACTGATGTGCCTTTGATGTGATTTATGGCCGACACTGTAATACCAATCAAAATTTCATCGCCTTCATCCTTGAGCTGGGGTGTGCTCCAAATATTACAGACCGATGCACATATATATATATCTATCATCTTTAGTGAATGATGGCTCTGTGGCTTTTCTCGTGGAGGGGACGAGCATCTGAATGACACATCCAACGAGAAATATCCTTACGCTTTAAACTCGCATCTAGAAAATCAAGGGCACGTGAAACAGCCACCATGAGTATAACCCATAAAACATTGACATGTGGTTCCAGGCTTTATATTGCCTTGTGTTCACCAGTGGCGTATCAGAAGTGGTCTCGTCTAATTACCCCAAATCTGCTTTCAGAGGTTTCCCCCTCTATTCCAGTGACCTTTTGACCCTTAAATACACATGCGGCGTGTATGCGGGTGGGACTCTGCTCTCTCCCTCGGCTCGAGCTCCAGCGTTATCAATCATTTCTCCCTGCAGTCCCTGCCAGGACGTCCTGCACAAACACACCAATGCCAACGACCTTCCACTGACTGCATCACTCTTGTGCAAACACACTGTTCAAAGGTCTGAGACCACTGGAGAAAATGCTTTAATTACAAAAGATATTATCAGGATGACAATTTGAGTGACAGGTTGAACCAAAAAAAGCGTCAGCGTGCATCTCTCAGCGTGTGTTAGATTTAAAATTGATTCAAATTGTGACTGATTTAAAATGCAAATTATATTTTTTTTATAAAAGCTCCTGTGGTTTTCTGTAGGGCTGTTTTTGGGCAAAACCATGACTATAAAATAATAATATTGTATTATTATTATTACAAATAATAAGTATGTGTAAAACGTTTCCCTTAGAAAAAGTGTAAAATAAATTAATAATATTATTACACACAATTAGGCCCAAAATATGATTATACAATAATACTACTTATTATTATTCATAATAATAATAATTAGGGCTGAAGAATCAGGGCAACATTTTTTTGATTATATATTAATATAGTTATACACACAATTTGGGCAAAAATGTGATTATAATTTTTTTTTCATCACTTTGAAAATAAAAATATTAAACAAAATAAGAAATATTACTACACTATTTCACTGTAAAATAAAAAAAAACTGTGTTTTAGAAAAATAACAGAACATTTTATAGTAAGTATAGAGTTAGTAAATAATATAATTATACACAATTTGGGCAAAACATGATTATAAAAGAATTGTATTATTATTATTATAAATAATAAGTATTCTTATTAATATCTTAAATTAAACAAAATAATAAATATCACTATTGTAATAATAATACTGCACTGTATAATAGTAAAGTAACAGTAAACAGTAAAAAAAAATGTGTAAAATTAATACATAATATAATTATACTAGGGCTGTCAAAAGATTAATCGCGATTAATCGCATCCAAAATAAAAGTTTGTGTTTGCATAATGTATGTGTGTGTACTCTGTTACTTATTATTTATATATAAATACACACACACATTCATGTATATATTTAAGAAATATTTGCATGTATATACTGTATATACATTTATATAATCTATAATATATATAAATATAAATGTTTATATAAAAAATTATATTTTTTTCTTAAATATATACATGCTTGTGTGTGTATTTATATATAAATAATAATAAACAGAGATATTATGTAAACACAAACTTTATTTTGGATGTGATTAATCGCGATTAATCTTTTGACAGCCCTAAATTATACACAATTTGGCCCAAAAATATAATTGTAAAATAATGATACTTAGCATTATTATTATTAAAAATAATAATAAGTATTCTTATTTTTATCAAAATATAAATAATAAACAAAATAAGAAATTACTTTTGTAATAATACTATTGCACTGTAAAATTAAAAGTATTTTAGAAAAATAACAGTATTTTTTTTCAGTAAGTGTAAAATTAATAAATAATATAATTATACACACAATTTGGCCCAAAACTTGATTATAAAATAATAAAATAATAATACTTACTTTATTATTATAAAAATAAATAAAATATTAAACAAAATAAGAAATATTACTATTGTAATAATACTACTGCACTTTAGCATTTTAGAAGAAGAACAGTAAATTTTTCAGCAAGTATAAAGTTAATAAAAAATATATTTATACACAATTTGGGCAAAACCATGACTATAAAATAATAATATTTTATTATTATTATTATAAATAATAAGTATGTATAAAAAGTTTCCTTCAGAAAAAGTGTAAAATAAATGAATAATATTATTACACATAATTAGGCCCAAAATATGATTATACAATAATAATACTTATTATTATTCATAATAATAATAATCATAATCATAAAATAAGTATTATTATTATCAAAAATAAACAAAATAAGAATTATTCATATTGTAATATTGCACTGTATAATAGAAAAACAACAGTAAACTTTACAGTAACTGTAAAATTACAATACTAATATTTATTTCTTACATTCTCCATTTTCAAGCATTAAATAATCACGCTTTTATTTTGTCAGAGCCCTTAAAGTCACAGGACACAGATCAGAGTTTGGTTCCCTATTGGGTGTTGAATTATGAGTAAGTATGTATTATTATAAATGCTTCTCATCACAGATCTGCGCAAGTTCTCAAGTTCACATTATAAGAGTCTTGATTTAACAACCGTGCTAATTAATGATTTCGGTTTTACTTCCATTAATCGCTCATGTGCTTTTATTGTCTCACGAGTGGTGGAAATGGCGACATATATGATATACTTTAAACCATACATGCAGAAAATCCCAACATATGCATGAAATTTGCATAGCAATTGAAGGCATTATGTGGATAAACAGGGAAATCCACACCAGAGCTTTAATGAAAAGAGCAGTGGGCCATCACTTACACACACGCAATAAAAACACAATGATGGTTTATCTCTTCATTTTAATCATTTGAGTTGAAACTAATAATCATAACAATAAAGAACCTGACAGACGGCAGCAGCGATATGAAATCTTATCATCATAAGATACAACGCCGCAGTTAAAATCCCCTTACATGACTAAATAATTACAATATAATTTGTGCAGCCCAATATATGAATAACTTCATGAATAATGAATGTTGATCTGTTTCCCTGCATGTCATTTGACCGTTATCCCTCATCTCAGCACCGAGAATATGCAAATGTGTTGGTAAATTATTAAAAATATCAACTTAAAATCTTAATATTACACATCTAAATGGTTTTGGCTGTAATAAAAGTCTGGGAATCGCTGATTTAGACCATAAACACTCCTGCAATACTGCCCCTTGTGGCGAAGCTGCAATACTGCCCCTAGTGGCGAAGCTGCAATACTGCCCCTTGTGGCGAAGCTGCAATACTGCCCCTTGTGGCGAAGCTGCAATACTGCCTCTAGTGGCGAAGCTGCAATACTGTCCCTTGTGGCGAAGCTGCAATACTGCCCCTAGTGGCGAAGCTGCAATACTGCCCCTTGTGGCGTAGCTGCAATACTGCCCCTTGTGGCGTAGCTGCAATACTGCCCCTTGTGGCGTAGGCTGCAATACTGCCCCTTGTGGCGTAGCTGCAATACTGCCCCTTGTGGCGTAGCTGCAATACTGCCCCTTGTGGCGTAGCTGCAATACTGCCCCTTGTGGCGTAGCTGCAATACTGCCCCTTGTGGCGTAGCTGCAATACTGCCCCTTGTGGCGTAGAATGCAATACTGCCCCTTGTGGCGAAGCTGAAAAACTGCCCCTTGTGGCGTAGGCTGCAATACTGCCCCTTGTGGCAAAGCTGCAATACTGCCCCTTGTGGCAAAGCCGCAATACTGCCCCTTGTGGCGTAGCTGCAATACTGCCCCTTGTGGCGTAAGCTGCAATACTGCCCCTTGTGGCGAAGCTGCAATACTGCCCCTTGTGGTGAAGCTGCAATACTGCCCCTTGTGGCGAAGCTGCAATACTGCCCCTTGTGGCGAAGCTGAAATACTGCCCCTTGTGGCGTAGGCTGCAATACTGCCCCTTGTGGCGAAGCTGCAATACTGCCCCTTGTGGCGTAGCTGCAATACTGCCCCTTGTGGCGTAGGCTGCAATACTGCCCCTTGTGGCGTAGCTGCAATACTGCCCCTTGTGGCGTAAGCTGCAATACTGCCCCTTGTGGCGAAGCTGCAATACTGCCCCTTGTGGTGAAGCTGCAATACTGCCCCTTGTGGCGAAGCTGCAATACTGCCCCTTGTGGCGAAGCTGAAATACTGCCCCTTGTGGCGTAGGCTGCAATACTGCCCCTTGTGGCGAAGCTGCAATACTGCCCCTTGTGGCGTAGCTGCAATACTGCCCCTTGTGGCGTAGGCTGCAATACTGCCCCTTGTGGCGAAGCTGCAATACTGCCCCTTGTGGCGAAGCTGCAATACTGCCCCTTGTGGCGAAGCTGCAATACTGCCCCTAGAGGCGAAGCTGCAATACTGCCCCTTGTGGCGAAGCTGAAATACTGCCCCTTGTGGCGTAGGCTGCAATACTGCCCCTTGTGACGAAGCTGCAATACTGCCCCTTGTGGCGAAGCTGCAATACTGCCCCTAGAGGCGAAGCTGCAATACTGCCCCTTGTGGCGAAGCTGAAATACTGCCCCTTGTGGCGTAGGCTGCAATACTGCCCCTTGTGGCGAAGCTGAAATACTGCCCCTTGTGGCGTAGGCTGCAATACTGCCCCTTGTGGTGAAGCTGCAATACTGCCCCTTGTGGTGAAGCTGCAATACTGCCCCTTGTGGTGAAGCTGCAATACTGCCCCTTGTGGTGAAGCTGCAATACTGCCCCTAGAGGCGAAGCTGCAATACTGCCCCTTGTGGCGAAGCTGCAATACTGCCCCTTGTGGTGAAGCTGCAATACTGCCCCTAGTGACGAAGCTGCAATACTGCCCCTTGTGGTGAAGCTGCAATACTGCCCCTTGTGGTGAAGCTGCAATACTGCCCCTTGTGGCGTAGGCTGCAATACTGCCCCTTGTGGGAAAGCTGCATTACTGCCCCTTGTGGCAAAGCTACAATACTGCCCCTTGTGGTGAAGCTGCAATACTGCCACTTGTGGCGTAGCTGCAATACTGCCCCTTGTGGCGAAGCTGCAATACTGCCCCTTGTGGCAAAGCTGCAATACTGCCCCTTGTGGCGTAGCTGCAATACTGCCCCTTGTGGCGTAGCTGCAATACTGCCCCTTGTGGCAAAGCTGCAATACTGCCCCTTGTGGCAAAGCTGCAATACTGCCCCTTGTGGCGTAGCTGCAATACTGCCCCTTGTGGCGTAGCTGCAATACTGCCCCTTGTGGCAAAGCTGCAATACTGCTCCTTGTGGCAAAGCTGCAATACTGCCCCTTGTGGCGTAGCTGCAATACTGCCCCTTGTGGCGTAGCTGCAATACTGCCCCTTGTGGCAAAGCTGCAATACTGCCCCTTGTGGCGTAGCTGCAATACTGCCCCTTGTGGCGTAGCTGCAATACTGCCCCTTGTGGCGAAGCTGCAATACTGCCCCTAGTGGCGAAGCTGCAATACTGCCCCTTGTGGCGAAGCTGCAATACTGCCCCTTGTGGCATAGCTGCAATACTGCCCCTTGTGGCGAAGCTGCAATACTGCCCCTTGTGGCGAAGCTGCAATACTGCCCCTTGTGGCGAAGCTGCAATACTGCCCCTTGTGGCGAAGCTACAATACTGCCCCTTGTGGCGAAGCTGCAATACTGCCACTTGTGGCGAAGCTGCAATACTGCCCCTTGTGGCGAAGCTGCAATACTGCCCCTTGTGGCGAAGCTGCAATACTGCCACTTGTGGCGAAGCTGCAATACTGCCCCTTGTGGCGTAGCTGCAATACTGCCCCTTGTGGTGAAGCTACAATACTGCCCCTTGTGGCGTAGCTGCAATACTGCCACTTGTGGTGAAGCTACAATACTGCCCCTTGTGGCGTAGCTGCAATACTGCCCCTTGTGGCGTAGCTGCAATACTGCCCCTTGTGATATTACACTGTACCCACATTGGACAAACGGATGGATGGATGATTCCGATCGAGATGCGGGAATTAATTTGTCACGCCCCTCACAGTGCATTATGGGTATTCTCTAGGCGTTGTACTCTCGTTATTGTGGTGCATTGTGGGATTGAATGAGTGCACTTGATAACATCCACTATGGTATCTGACACCACTACAAATGGCTGTTCACTCAAATAGGGTATGTGTGTGTGTGTGTGTGTGTGTGTGTGTGTGTGTGTGTGTGTGTGTGTGTGTGTGTGTGTGTGTGTGTGTGTGTGTGTGTGTGTGTGTGTGTGTGTGTGTGTGTGTGTGTGTGTGTGAGTAGATTTGTGTGTTTTGTGTAGATGGGTGTGTGTAGTAGATGTATGTGTAGATGTATGTGTAGATGTGTGTGTGTGTGTGTGTGTGTAGATGTGTGTGTGTCTGTGTAGATGTATGTGTATGTAGATGCGTGTGTATGTGTGTGTTTGTGTAGATGTGTGTGTGTAGTAGATGTGTCTGTAGATGTATGTGTAGATTTGTGTGTTTGTGTAGATGGGTGTGTGTAGTAGATGTGTGTGTGTGTGTAGATGTGTGTGTTTGTGTAGATGTGTGTGTGTAGATGTGTGTGTGTCTGTGTAGATGTATGTGTATGTAGATGTGTGTGTGTGTGTGTGTGTGTGTGTGTGTGTGTGTGTGTGTGTGTGTGTGTGTGTGTGTGTGTGTGTGTGTGTGTGTGTAGATGTGTGTGTTTGTGTAGATGGGTGTGTGTGTGTAGATGTGTGTGTGTGTGTGTGTGTGTGTGTGTGTGTGTGTGTTTGTGTAGATGTGTGTGTGTCTGTATAGATGTATGTGTATGTGTATGTAGATGCGTGTGTGTGTGTGTATGTGTGTGTTTGTGTAGATGGGTCTGTGTGTGTGGATGTGTGTGTGTGAATGTAGATGTGTGTGTATGTGTGTGTTTATGTAGATGTGTGTGTGTGTGTTAAGTTTTCATGTCCGGTGGAAAAGTTTAGAGAAAACATGTAAAAAAAAAAAAAATAATAATATCAACAATACAATAAATTGATAAGAAAATGTATTAAAATACAAATAATATAAATCTGATTTAAATAAATGAACGATTTAAAACAGCAGCTACTATAGTGAGTTGACAAAAATGTAATAATGTGACAAAATAAAACTGTATCGTTCACATATTTATATCATTACTCTTTCACAGGGCCTTCATAAATGAAAATACAGTTGCCTTTTACATTTTAGACTGAGGCTTCCTCGCATGAGGATGATCATATTGGGGGATCCGATCGAAAAACCTGTTTTCCAAAAGTGTCCCAAAGAGCGAGTGCACAGTAAATATAGACGAACGACTGCACTCCGGACTCAAGGCAAGGTCGTCCCTCTCTGGCTCCCTAAAATAAACAGCACCAAACTCTCCTCAGCTCTCCATCCACAGCTTTCATCTGAAGCCAGTGACAGGCTGAGCATGATGGGTAATTCTCCGTTCAGCTGTCGACCCCGAGAACACACACACACACACACACCCACACTAACCCGACGACACGTGACATCACGCAAATCATTATAAAAACTGATATGATCAATACATTATGACAACATTAGCTAAGTTATGCAAGATTCAACTCATTTTTTAAGTCAGTTTAATGAAATTTAAGTTGAAATAACTTAAACATCCCAAGTTGACTGTACTTAAAGATTTAAGAGCAACTTTTTTTACTGATATGATCACTTTATTTGACAGCTGTCACTGTTAAGATACTAAAAAATAATGCAAAACCCATTAGATAATACCCTGGTTCTGAAATTAATATACTATATTTTTATGACACGCCAAGATTTGCATGCATGCATTGATTGCACTTATAAAAAATTACCAAAAAGTAACTATGGGTTTTTAATATATAGACATTTTGGTATCATAGCATTGGAAAACCCAACTAGTGATTGACCGATAATCCGTTTTCCCGATATTTAAGCATTTTTCCATAATCGGGTATCAGTTTTCAGTATTTCAATGTTACCCTAATATTTAAAATAAATCCATAGTGCATGACTAAGACGAAAATATTTAATAATAATACATTATTTTAATACAACAGCACAATATTTATGAGTCATTTATGAATTATTTATTTGTTATTCTCAGCTGTTTCAAAGTCTCTTCAAGTTTAATAACACTTTGATGGCCGATATGAACTAGTTGTCTTACCCTTGATACTTATTCCGAGTCCTCCGACTTCTTGTTTGGTGACTCGGACGGTTCGTTTGACGTTCGTGATGGTGTCCGGTACCGGGGAGGCGCTGAGGTTCGCCGGATCCCCGTTAACAGCCCCTCCGGGCGCGGGCGAGCAGCTGTTGGCGGACTCATCGGCGGTTTCTCCGGGGCTCACGGTGAACGAGTCCTCGCTGAGAGTGGCGAGCACGCGGATCCAGTGGTGAACGGTAACGCGGAGCTCCAGCAATCCGCTCTTCACGGGCTTCACAGCGGCCGCCATGATCAACACATTCCTGGAATACCAGCGGAGCGACGGGCGCTGCAGTCCCGAACTCAACTCCACTAACCCCCTCCTACTCTCTCTCTCTCTCTCTCTCTCTCTCTCTCTCTCTCTCTCTCTCTCTCTCTCTCTCTCTCTCTCTCTCTCTCTCTCTCTCACTTGTAGTTTTCAGATTACTTTATTGTCATAAAGTTTTTCTTGTTAGCATTTCTTACATGTTAATAGAAAAACAGGTGGGTTTTTTTTATTATTAAATTAACTTTAAATTAAAAATATAGAAAATAATTCCTCATATTTTAATTACAGAATAAAATAAAGAAATAATTAAATTAAATTAACTTTTTTTATTTAAAAAGAAAAACTAAAAATATTTAAAATATTGTATTTTGATGGTTAAATCAAACTTGTCAGGTCATTAAAAACAAATATATCCTCTGGACATCAGTTTTGGCCACTCGTGTGTGTGTGTGTGTGTGTGTGTGTGTGTGTGTGTGTGTGTGTGTGTGTGTGTGTGTGTGTGTGTGTGTGTGTGTGTGTGTGTGTGTGTGTGTGTGTGTGTGTGTGTGTGTGTGTAGATGTAGATGTGTGTGTGAGTGTAGATGTGTGTGTTTGTTTGTGTGTTTGTCTGTGTGTTTCTATAGATGTGTGTATGTGTAGATGTGTGTATGCGTAGATGTGTGTTTCTGTATATGTGTGTGTTTTATGTGTGTGTTTATAGATGTGTGTGTAGATGTGTGTATGTGTAGATGTGTGTATGCGTAGATGTGTGTTTCTGTATATGTGTGTGTTTTATGTGTGTGTGTAGATGTGTGTATGTGTAGATGTGTGTATTTTATGTAGATGTGTGTTTATAGATGTGTGTTTGTGTAGATGTGTGTTTCTGTATATGTGTGTGTTTTATGTAGATGTGTGTTTATAGATGTGTGTGTAGATGTGTGTATGTGTAGATGTGTGTATTTTATGTAGATGTGTGTTTATAGATGTGTGTTTGTTTGTGTGTGTTTGTCTGTGTGTATGTGTGGATGTGTGTTTCTGTAGATGTGTGTGTTTTATGTAGATGTGTGTGTGTGTGTGTGTGTGTGTGTGTGTGTGTGTGTGTGTGTGTGTGTGTGTGTGTGTGTGTGTGTGTGTGTGTGTGTGTGTGTGTGTGTGTGTGTGTGTGTGTGTATAGATGTGTGTATGCGTACTATAAATAAATGTTGATTGATCATTCAGTCAATCGATTCTTCAACATCACTGAATCAGTCAATCAATCGATTCTTCAACGTCACTGAATCAGTCAATCAATCGATTCTTCAATATCACTGAATCAGTCAATCAATCGATCGTGTGTGTGTGTGTGTGTGTGTGTGTGTGTGAAAGAGAGAGTATCTGTGTGTGTGTTTGTGTGTGTGTGTGTGTGTGTGTGTGTGTGTGTGTGTGTGTGTGTGTGTGTGTGTGTGTGTGTGTGTGTGTGTGTGTGTGTGTGTGTGTGTGTGTGTGTGTGTGTGTGTGTGTGTGTGTGTGTGTGTGTGTGTGTGTGTGTGTGTGTGTGTGTGTGTGTGTGTGTGTGTGTGTCGTTCTTGTTGTCATTCTATGTAAACTACTTTCTTACAAATAAATATTTGTAAAATGGTATTCCAAGCCACATAAATCCCAGCCCCTCTCAGCACATCTGCTGATCCAGGGTTTGAATGTCAGAACCTCAGTAAATATCAAAGTGCCATGCTCTGACTCTCTGATATATTTCATAACTGGTATTTTGGCGTAACATTTATTTATAGTACATTTTTAGCATGCTATATTTTGTGTGTGTCTGAGATCTCAGCTGTCAGAACTAAAGCACAGCTGAAGCTCTTCATCCTCACGCTGCTGCTAATGATGGGAAAGAATCTGGTTTGCATTGACGGTGCAGTGTGAAACCACTCCACCTGATTACAGGAGAGAGGCGCTCATTAAACTCTTCATTCCTGGAAACGTTTGGATTGTTCCTCGGCAAACACAATGATCCGGATCCTGAGCTCCTGACTGACCGACACACAACTCACTGATTCTGTGAAGTTTCTCCTGCTCTTCTGCCCTGATCCCTCGCCTCGATAGCTTTAACTGTGTCTCCCTCTAGTGGTGGAATCATTCACATGCACTTGTGTAATGTCAAACAACAATAATAAGGCTGAAACACAACACTTTGTGTCACTCCACAGTGTTTATTTCAGGACTCTTCTGCAGTTTCATAGTTTAAAGGCGCAATATGTACGATTTTTTCTTCAACATCACTGAATCAGTCAATCAATCGATTCTTCAACATCACTGAATCATTCAGTCAATCGATTCTTCAACGTCACTGAATCATTCAGTCAATCGATTCTTCAACATCACTGAATCATTCAGTCAATCGATTCTTCAACGTCACTGAATCAGTCAATCAATCGATTCTTCAACATCACTGAATCATTCAGTCAATCAATTCTTCAACATCACTGAATCATTCAGTCAATCAATCGATTCTTCAACATCACTGAATCATTCAATCAATCGATTCTTCAACATCACTGAATCAGTCAATCAATCGATTCTTCAACATCACTGAATCAGTCAATCAATCGATTCTTCAACATCACTGAATCAGTCAATCAATCGATTCTTCAACATTACTGAATCATTCAGTCAATCGATTCTTCAACATCACTGAATCAGTCAATCAATCGATTCTTCAACGTCACTGAATCAGTCAGTCAATCGATTCTTCAACATCACTGAATCAGTCAGTCAATCGATTCTTCAACATCACTGAATCATTCAGTCAATCGATTCTTCAACATCACTGAATCATTCAGTCAATCGATTCTTCATCATCACTGAATCATTCAGTGAATCGGTTCTTCAACATCACTGAATCATTCAGTCAATCGATTCTTCAACGTCACTGAATCAGCCAATCAATCGATTCTTCAACGTCACTGAATCAGTCAATCAATCGATTCTTCAACATCACTGAATCATTCAGTCAATCGATTCTTCAACATCACTGAACCATTCAGTCAATCGATTCTTCAACATCACTGAATCATTCAGTCAATCGATTCTTCAACATCACTGAATCATTTAGTCAATCGATTCTTCAACATCACTGAATCATTCAGTCAATCGATTCTTCAATATCACTGAATCATTCAGTCAATCGATTCTTCAAAATCACTGAATCATTAAGTGAATCGGTTCTTCAACATCACTGAATCATTCAGTCAATCGATTCTTCAACATCACTGAATCAGTCAATCAATCCATTCTTCAACATCACTGAATCAGTCAATCATACGATTCTTCAACATCACTGAATCATTCAGTCAGTCAATCGATTCTTCAACGTCACTGAATCATTCAGTCAATCAATTCTTCAACATCACTGAATCAGTCAATCAATTCTTCAACATCACTGAATCAGTCAATCATACGATTCTTCAACATCACTGAATCATTCAGTCAGTCAATCGATTCTTCAACATCACTGAATCATTCAGTCAATCGATTCTTCAACATCACTGAATCAGTCAGTCAATCGATTCTTCAACATCACTGAATCATTCAGTCAATCGATTCTTCAACATCACTGAATCAGTCAGTCAATCGATTCTTCAACATCACTGAATCATTTAGTCAATCAATCGATTCTTCAACATCACTGAATCATTCAGTCAATCGATTCTTCAACGTCACTGAATCAGTCAATCAATCAATTCTTCAATATCACTGAATCAGTCAATCAATCGATTCTTCAACATCACTGAATCAGTCAATCAATCGATTCTTCAACATCACTGAATCATTCAGGCAATCGATTCTTCAACGTCACTGAATCAGTCAATCAATCGATTCTTCAATATCACTGAATCAGTCAGTCAATCGATTCTTCAACATTACTGAATCATTCAGTCAATCGATTCTTCATTCAGTCAATCGATTCTTCAACATCAATCAATCATTCAGTCAATCGATTCTTCAACATCACTGAATCAGTCAGTCAATTGATTCTTCAATATCACTGAATCAGTCAGTCAATCGATTCTTCAACATCACTGAATCATTCAGTCAATCGATTCTTCAACATCACTGAATCAGTCAGTCAATCGATTCTTCAATATCACTGAATCAGTCAGTCAATCGATTCTTCAACATCACTGAATCATTCAGTCAATCGATTCTTCAACATCACTGAATCATTTAGTCAATCGATTCTTCAACATCACTGAATCATTCAGTCAATCGATTCTTCAACATCACTGAATCAGTCAGTCAATCGATTCTTCAATATCACTGAATCAGTCAGTCAATCGATTCTTCAACATCACTGAATCATTCAGTCAATCGATTCTTCAACGTCACTGAATCAGTCAATCAATCAATTCTTCAACATCACTGAATCATTCAGTCAATCGATTCTTCAACATCACTGAATCATTCAGTCAATCGATTCTTCAACGTCACTGAATCAGTCAATCAATCGATTCTTCAATATCACTGAATCAGTCAGTCAATCGATTCTTCAATATCACTGAATCAGTCAGTCAATCGATTCTTCAACATCACTGAATCATTCAGTCAATCGATTCTTCAATATCACTGAATCAGTCAATCAATCGATTCTTCAATATCACTGAATCAGTCAGTCAATCGATTCTTCAACATCACTGAATCAGTCAGTCAATCGATTCTTCAACATCACTGAATCAGTCAGTCAATCGATTCTTCAACATCACTGAATCATTCAGTCAATCGATTCTTCAACGTCACTGAATCAGTCAATCAATCGATTCTTCAATATCACTGAATCAGTCAGTCAATCGATTCTTCAATATCACTGAATCAGTCAGTCAATCGATTCTTCAACATCACTGAATCATTCAGTCAATCGATTCTTCAATATCACTGAATCAGTCAATCAATCGATTCTTCAACATCACTGAATCAGTCAGTCAATCGATTCTTCAACATCACTGAATCATTCAGAACGAGACGAGTCTCTATAAGTCCATCAATGATTCGTTCTTAATCGCTGATTCATTAAGGAGTGGATCACACATGGATCCAGTTTCATAAACCGTCTTAAAAGTAGTCATGTATATTTTTCTTCAAGACAGGTTAGTTACATAAAAAGGTAGATTGGTCTAATGTAGAAAAGTAAGACTGATTAGCCCTAAATAATGCTAGTTAACTAGGGGTGTAACGATCCATCTACTACATCGATGTATCGATTTATTTTCCTATGATCTAACTACATTGATCTGTGCTCGGCAAGTTGGCCTTCCGGACGACATATATCGATCTAACATCGTTTTAAAAGGTAATCAATCGATTGTATCGATCATAGGAAATAACGCATTGGATTTAAGCACGTCAGACTTTATATGGATGTTTTTTCTTAGCACTTTTAATGATAAAGGCGTTAAACGTTACTCGATTCAGTCTGCCTATCTGTGACATCATCGCAACGCACCAGCAGCAGCAGCGCTCTTTGAAATGAATGGGATTGTGTCGCTTTGTCGCTGCGTGTCGCTGGCGGTGTGAACGGGGCTTGAGAAAACAAAACATAGTATGGCGCATGGCAGAGGAGAAGCCAACGAGCGAGACATTATCAAGCCACCAAGAGAAAGAGCTACCTGTACTTTCAACCCTTGCTTGTTACCTGTGCATTCCTGGCACCAGTGTGCCAGCAGAGCGAGTTTTTAGTACAGCTGGCGACATAGTGAACGCACAGAGAAGTGTTCTGCGGTCAGATCATGGTGATATTTTTGAAAAAGAAATCTGTAGAGTCATTGAAGAGTAGTTGGTTACATTTTATCTTTTGTTAAATATTGTTTGTTTATTAAACTGAGAGTAGTAGCAGGTTCAGCCAGTTTATTCAACCTGAAGAAATGTTGGTTGCACTTTATTTTTGATATTAATATTGTATTTGTGTTATTTTAATGTTGAAAAACAACAGCAAAAGTAGCAGGTAAACTTACTATTAATTAAACCTGAAGAGAAGTTAGTTGCACTTTATTTTTGATATTGATATTGTAATATTTTTATGTTGGATAACAAAAGCAGAAGTAGCAGGTTAACCTACTGTTGCAATGTTGGTTGCACTTACTGTGCTTTTACTGAAAATGTATTGAATATTGAAAATGAGAGCAGAAAAGGTTAACTTCCTGTTAATTCAACCTAAACTGTTGGTTGCACTTTATTCAAATAAAATTTTAATGCATTTGCCATTAATTGTTGTTTACTTGTTTGTTTATATCCATAATTAATTGATATACCAGATTCCCTTACAAGAAACAACAGGAATCTTGGAAATTTCACCTGCACTGACCAGTATCCAGATATTTATTTCAGTCACACAATTTTTGGCTAAAAAGTTACTGAATCGATTTCAAGTCACTGAATCGTTTCGGATCGTATTGTTCTAAATTAACCAATATCGTCCTTGAATCGTATCGACAACCTCAAATCGTGATACGAATCGTATCGTTGTTAAAACGAATCGTTACACCCCTATAGTTAACTAATTGCAACTCTCAAGTCTTAACTTCGTTACTGTGTTTATGGAACTGGCCTCAGGTCAGACTCTGAAAGGCTTTTTTTTAAGGATTTATGCTGTTGCCAAAATCTGAGGCTATGAAACTGTATCTTGCATAATTTTGTATTTAGAAATATTGTTGTGTCCCTTTATGTGCATGGAATAATTTCACTGTTTTTGCAAGATCAGGGGATGAGGAACACAAAGTCCATCAGTATTACAGTTTATTGCTCCTTCAATTTTTATTTAATAAAGTTACCAGCAATTTTTTCCCGTGCCAAATCCAATAATTGTGTGTGTGTGTGTGTGTGTGTGTGTGTGTGTGTGTGTGTGTGTGTGTGTGTGTGTGTGTGTGTGTGTGTGTGTGTGTGTGTGTGTGTGTGTGTGTGTGTGTGTGTGTGTGTGTGTGTGTGTGTGTGTGTGTGTGTGTGTGTGTGTGTGTGTGTGTGTGTGTGTGTGTGTGTGTGTGTGTGTGTGTGTTTTGTAGGGTAAGTGTAAGGGGAGAGTATAAAGTTTGTACAGTAAAACAACCATTTCGTCTATGGAGAGTCCCCGTAAAGATAGTGAAGCAGACGTGTGTGTGTGTGTGTGTGTGTGTGTGTGTGTGTGTGTGTGTGTGTGTGTGTGTGTGTGTGTGTGTGTGTGTGTGTGTGTGTGTGTGTGTGTGTGTGTGTTTTGTAGGGTAAGTGTAAGGGGAGAGTATAAAGTTTGTACAGTAAAACAACCATTTCGTCTATGGAGAGTCCCCGTAAAGATAGTGAAGCAGACGTGTGTGTGTGTGTGTGTGTGTGTGTGTGTGTGTGTGTGTGTGTGTGTGTGTGTGTGTGTGTGTGTGTGTGTGTGTGTGTGTGTGTGTGTGTGTGTGTGTAAATGTTGTGTGTGTGTGTGTTTATGAGTGCATTTGGGGGTGTTATATGAATATTTACATTTTTAGTTTGGGTGTTTTCTACCATTATACCATCTGCTCTCATAATCCTTCATGTCTGTCTGGCGTCTCAGACCTGTCGTATGTCGGTGTGTGTGTGTGTGTGTGTGTGTGTTTTATGTTTTCATTTTTGTGTTTATGTGTATGTTTTATCCACATATAGACAGTTTCAGCATGTTTCTGCTGTATCTTAAACAACATTTCCTCAAGTCTTTTATTATTGTATGGGCTCACACAGAATCCTTATGAAAAGGTTAATGGTAACACTTTACAATAAAGGTTCATTTATTAACATAATTATTAGACAAATCATGAAAAGCATAAAAGAAATGGTGACCTATCACAGGATATTCCTCTTTTCCTTATATTCATATATATTTGGACCTAAATCTTGATTTAAAAGAAATGCTGTCTTGGCAACTAATGAGTTTAAGTTGAAGTACTAAAATTACTGAAAATAAACCGTAAAATAAAATAAAATACTAAACCATCAAATAAAATAAAATAATGAACCATAAAATAAAATAAAATAAAATAATAAACCATACAATAAAATAAAATAATAAACCATAAAATAAAATAAAATAATGAACCATCAAATAAAATAAAATAATGAACAGTAAAATAAAATAAAATAATAAACCATACAATAAAATAAAATAATAAACCATAAAATAAAATAATAAACCATAAAATAAAAATAAATAAAATAATAAACCATAAAATAAAATAATGAACCATAAAATAAAATAAAACAATAAACCGTAAAAAAATTAAAAAAAATAAACGAAAAATAAAATAAAATAATAAACAGAGAAATAAAATAAAAGTATAAACCATAAAATAAAATAAACCATAAAATAATAAAATAAAATAACTGAGCTCAAACTAAAACTGGAAAAAAATAACACCTAAATTGTAATAAAAATACACAAAATTATAAAAAAATTAGTAAACACTGAAAATATATATATAAAAAAGCCAGTTCAAGATATGAATTAACTATAGTAGCATGTGCACTGGTGTATAATGTGCAGTAAAATGTAATATAACACTTTAAGCAGAACTTTATTTCCTATTTTCCCAAATCCAGTGTGTGTGTGTGTGTGTGTGTGTGTGTGTGTGTGTGTGTGTGTGTGTGTGTGTGTGTGTGTGTGTGTGTGTGTGTGTGTGTGTGTGTGTGTGTGTGTGTGTGTGTGTGTGTGTGTGTGTTGCCTGATAAAAATTAAATGTAAATGTGTTTGGCTGAAGAGGTGCCGTATGTGAGCGGACGATAAGCCGTCCCTGGCGTCCATCTGCTCATATATAATCGTATGTCTTGAAGTGGCACGTGTGTGTGTGTGTGTGTGTGTGGATGTCTTTACCCTGGAGGGTTAACCAGGCGTCTGCCTGCTGACCTCTGACCCCGGCCCTTTGCTCAGACCTCAGGAGAACAGCAGGTACACAATCACATGCGCAGGAGCAGAACAGCAGGAGAGCGAGAGCGGAGGGGGCGATGTAAAGCTGTTGCATTGTCAAAGACCTGCTAATGCACTAAATAGAGCAGCGACAAAGACACACACACACACACTCAGAGACACAAGCCCAGCTGTCAATCACACACACACACACACACACACACACGCGCGCTGGCACGAGTCACATCAGCAGGGCGACTTCTGCCATTCGGACTAACGCATTTCTGTCTTTGTTGACATGACGCACGCGGCTTCATTTGCCCGTTACAAATTATCATCACAAAGGCCTGCTGGGTCACACATGTGATGCATTCATGGGCCGCACACTTATTATCCGTCTGTCTGACTCAAGTCTGAAACTCTGTACTGGTCAGACCATTTTTAATGGTCAGTTCTCCTACAGAATCACACTAATACTGACCGTTTTCCAGAGGTGGACAAAGTAGGGGAGAACCGGGGCGAAAGTAACAAAGAGATTTTCTCAGAGCCCTGACTATATTTGCATTCCAAGTTATGACAGCACATTCAGCACACAATCCTTGAAGGATCTGCCAAATATCATGTGATTCCGTCATCGTTTTCCACGGTTAGGTCCAAAATGCAGTTTTCAAGTACGGCAAGTAAATTAATGAAGCGGTACTTTTTTTCTAATTACAAGTTGTTTCATGTGTCACAGTAATGCTCAATCTATGGGTTACTTAGTGCTGTTACACACCCTGAAGTTTTGTCTTTTCAGAGTTTATCGTGTTTAGTAAATTGAATCGAGTTAGAGTAAATCAGAGTTAAAGTAAATCGTGTTTAAATGTCAGGGCTTCCTGTCGGGACGAAAGTAACACTTGTCACTTTTGTCCCACTATTATGTGTATAATGTATATTATGCAAATTTAATTTAATTTAATTTAATTATGACAAAAATATTCTAAACAATTCAAGTTTGTACTGTCATGTTACATTTGAAACATTTAAAATGAAAATGTAATTTAATAATTTTTTTGCAAAGATAAAGGACAAAATATGTTTGCAGTTACATATTAACAAGGTCATAGTCAGGAAAACAAGAGTAACACACAAACAATCTAGCTTGTATTGTTGTGTTACTTTTGACCCACCTGATGGGGTCAAAAGTAACAATGTGCAGCTTATGTTCAAAGTGAAATGATACTGTAGTAGTTCTACAAATTACCACCTGCTATTGATAGACCACACTTGTGAGTTATTGACCACAGCAAAAATATATCTCGGTCTAAAACATTATCTTTTAAAATTATGTTTTTCTGAAAAATGGTACTTTGGTCCCTGCTCTCCCCTACACAACTCCATTACTCGAGTGAAAGTAAAAGTACTCCTGGTCAAATATTACTCCGTTACAAGTGAAAGTTGTTAAAAACTATTTTTACTTAAGTAAAAGTACAGAAGTATTTGCTTTTAAAAGTACTTAGGTATCAAAAGTAAATTTCCTTTTTTTATGTCAATGCATTATTTTATCATTGTTGCATTGTTGTATAAATGCACGCTATGCCATGGTGGTTTAAGCCAGTCAGTGATGCTCCATCCGACATGCTAGCATACTCATTTAAAAGTTACAAATACTTAAAAGTTACAAAGCTTTTTACAAAGCTGCTGTCACTTTAAGGCAGAATGCACAAATCCTACACACTGATACACATCCGATATTCCCCCAACTGTTAACGTTCACTTAAGACATAATCAACTTTGTTTACGTGAATACTTTCCAAAATGAAAATTCTGACATTTTGTGTGTATTGGTCTGTTCAAGTGCGAAAAAACACAAAAAGAAAGCTCTATTCAGTACTGAGAGGCACAAAAAAACAGACTGAACTGAGCTCTTTCATCATGCTTTTTCAGAATCATCCTTATGTCTATGCTTCTCTTTCTCCCAGACATTTACATTATGCAAAAAAAAAAAAAAACTTTTAAAGAAGAAAAAAAATTCATCCACTGACTTTCAAAGCTGCGACAGAAACAACTTTTGACTTCGAGGACCTTGATAGAAATGTAGTGGAGTACAAAGTACGATACTTTTCTTTCAAATGTAGTGAAGTTAAAGTCAAAGTTTCCCTAAAAAATAATACTCAAGTAAAGTACAGATACTCAAAAAGTGTACTTAAGTACAGTACTCAAGTAAATGTACTTTGTTACTGTCCACCTCTGCCGTCTTCATGCACTAAATGACCCTTGATGTGGTCAGTTCTCCCTTGATGTGGTCAGTTCTCCTACAGAATCACACTAATACTGACCGTCTTCATGCACTAAATGACCCTTGATGTGGTCAGTTCTCCTACAGAATCACACTAATACTGACCGTCTTCATGCACTAAATGACCCTTGATGTGGTCAGTTCTCCCTTGATGTGGTCAGTTCTCCTACAGAATCACACTAATACTGACCGTCTTCATGCACTAAATGACCCTTGATGTGGTCAGTTCTCCTACAGAATCACACTAATACTGACCGTCTTCATGCACTAAATGACCCTTGATGTGGTCATTTCTCCTACAGAATCGCACTAGTACTGACCGTCTTCATGCACTAAATGACCCTTGATGTGGTCAGTTCTCCCTTGATGTGGTCATTTCTCCTACAGAATCACACTAATACTGACCGTCTTCATGCACTAAATGACCCTTGATGTGGTCAGTTCTCCCTTGATGTGGTCATTTCTCCTACAGAATCACACTAATACTGACCGTCTTCATGCACTAAATGACCCTTGATGTGGTCAGTTCTCCTACAGAATCACACTAATACTGACCGTCTTCATGCACTAAATGACCCTTGATGTGGTCATTTCTCCTACAGAATCGCACTAGTACTGACCGTCTTCATGCACTAAATGACCCATGATGTGGTCAGTTCTCCCTTGATGTGGTAATTTCTCCTACAGAATCACACTAATACTGACCGTCTTCATGCACTAAATGACCCTTGATGTGGTCAGTTCTCCTACAGAATCGCACTAATACTGACCGTCTTCATGCACTAAATGACCCTTGATGTGGTCAGTTCTCCTACAGAATCACACTAATACTGACCGTCTTCATGCACTAAATGACCCTTGATGTGGTCAGTTCTCCTACAGAATCACACTAATACTGACCGTCTTCATGCACTAAATGACCCTTGATGTGGTCATTTCTCCTACAGAATCGCACTAATACTGACCGTCTTCATGCACTAAATGACCCTTGATGTGGTCAGTTCTCCTACAGAATCACACTAATACTGACCGTCTTCATGCACTAAATGACCCTTGATGTGGTCAGTTCTCCCTTGATGTGGTCATTTCTCCTACAGAATCACACTAATACTGACCGTCTTCATGCACTAAATGACCCTTGATGTGGTCAGTTCTCTCTTGATGTGGTCATTTCTCCTACAGAATCACACTAATACTGACCGTCTTCATGCACTAAATGACCCTTGATGTGGTCAGTTCTCCCTTGATGTGGTCATTTCTCCTACAGAATCACACTAATACTGACCGTCTTCATGCACTAAATGACCCTTGATGTGGTCAGTTCTCCTACAGAATCACACTAATACTGACCGTCTTCATGCACTAAATGACCCTTGATGTGGTCATTTCTCCTACAGAATCGCACTAGTACTGACCGTCTTCATGCACTAAATGACCCTTGATGTGGTCAGTTCTCCTACAGAATCACACTAATACTGACCGTCTTCATGCACTAAATGACCCTTGATGTGGTCATTTCTCCTACAGAATCGCACTAGTACTGACCGTCTTCATGCACTAAATGACCCTTGATGTGGTCAGTTCTCCCTTGATGTGGTCATTTCTCCTACAGAATCACACTAATACTGACCGTCTTCATGCACTAAATGACCCTTGATGTGGTCAGTTCTCCTACAGAATCACACTAATACTGACCGTCTTCATGCACTAAATGACCCTTGATGTGGTCATTTCTCCTACAGAATCGCACTAGTACTGACCGTCTTCATGCACTAAATGACCCTTGATGTGGTCAGTTCTCCCTTGATGTGGTCATTTCTCCTACAGAATCACACTAATACTGACCGTCTTCATGCACTAAATGACCCTTGATGTGGTCAGTTCTCCTACAGAATCACACTAATACTGACCGTCTTCATGCACTAAATGACCCTTGATGTGGTCATTTCTCCTACAGAATCGCACTAGTACTGACCGTCTTCATGCACTAAATGACCCTTGATGTGGTCAGTTCTCCTACAGAATCACACTAATACTGACCGTCTTCATGCACTAAATGACCCTTGATGTGGTCATTTCTCCTACAGAATCGCACTAGTACTGACCGTCTTCATGCACTAAATGACCCTTGATGTGGTCAGTTCTCCCTTGATGTGGTCATTTCTCCTACAGAATCACACTAATACTGACCGTCTTCATGCACTAAATGACCCTTGATGTGGTCAGTTCTCCTACAGAATAACACTAATACTGACCGTCTTCATGCACTAAATGACCCTTGATGTGGTCAGTTCTCCCTTGATGTGGTCATTTCTCCTACAGAATCACACTAATACTGACCGTCTTCATGCACTAAATGACCCTTGATGTGGTCAGTTCTCCTACAGAATCACACTAATACTGACCGTCTTCATGCACTAAATGACCCTTGATGTGGTCATTTCTCCTACAGAATCGCACTAGTACTGACCGTCTTCATGCACTAAATGACCCTTGATGTGGTCAGTTCTCCCTTGATGTGGTCATTTCTCCTACAGAATCACACTAATACTGACCGTCTTCATGCACTAAATGACCCTTGATGGGGTCAGTTCTCCTACAGAATCACACTAATACTGACCGTCTTCATGCACTAAATGACCCTTGATGTGGTCATTTCTCCTACAGAATCGCACTAGTACTGACCGTCTTCATGCACTAAATGACCCTTGATGTGGTCAGTTCTCCTACAGAATCACACTAATACTGACCGTCTTCATGCACTAAATGACCCTTGATGTGGTCAGTTCTCCTACAGAATCGCACTAGTACTGACCGTCTTCATGCACTAAATGACCCTCGATGTGGTCAGTTCTCCTACAGAATCACACTAGTAATGACCGTCTTCATGCACTAAATGACCCTCGATGTGGTCAGTTCTCCTACAGAATCGCACTAATACTGACCGTCTTCATGCACTAAATGACCCTTGATGTGGTCAGTTCTCCTACAGAATCGCACTAGTACTGACCGTCTTCATGCACTAAATGACCCTCGATGTGGTCAGTTCTCCTACAGAATCACACTAGTACTGACCGTCTTCATGCACTAAATGACCCTCGATGTGGTCAGTTCTCCTACAGAATCACACTAGTACTGACCGTCTTCATGCACTAAATGACCCTTGATGTGGTCAGTTCTCCTACAGAATCACACTAGTACTGACCGTCTTCATGCACTAAATGACCCTTGATGTGGTCAGTTCTCCTACAGAATCACACTAGTACTGACCGTCTTCATGCACTAAATGACCCTTGATGTGGTCAGTTCTCCTACAGAATCACACTAATACTGACCGTCTTCATGCACTAAATGACCCTCGATGTGGTCAGTTCTCCTACAGAATCACACTAATACTGACCGTCTTCATACACTAAATGACCCTTGATGTGGTCAGTTCTCCTACAGAATCACACTAGTACTGACCGTCTTCATGCACTAAATGACCCTTGGTTTTATCGGCTGCCTCTATGGAGGGCCTCAGCCGGAGGAGGCTTCTCTCCGCAGGACGGCGGGTGTTCATTTGTTGTTGTTGGTCAGCAGCTGTGCCGCACGCTTGAGAGCAGGTGGTGTCTCGCGAGGAGACTGGGAAAGAATGAGCGGCATGTGTTGGTGTGGGAGGCAACAGGAGGAGGGGAGACAGTCTCATCCTGTTTATGAGACACCCCCACCGGGGATGGACACAGTTTAGCCTGTGCCACAACAACACAGAGACCAGAGGAAAACAACACACACACACCCTGAGGACGTTCAGGGATGAGCCGATGTCTTCTGTCAACTTTCTTATGATCCAGTACGTCCTCAGGAACCACAGACGCTTTACGCTTTTATCTGGATAAAACGTATATAATATAAGAAGTTATTTATTTTGGGAAATGTATACACTGCAAAAAATGCTTTTCTTACTTAGTATTTTTGTCTTGTTTTCAGTCCAAATATCTAAAAAAATCTTACATTAAGAAGCATTTACTAGACAAGCAAAAGTTTTTGTCTTGATTTGGGGGAAAATAATCTTGTTTTCTGTTTGAATTAAGATTATTTTGCTTACCCCATTGGTTTATTTTAAGCAAAAACTCCCTTAATTTTGAGTTATTTTCCCCCAAAACAAGACAAAAACTTTTGCTTGTCTAGTAAATGCTTCTTAATGTAAGATTTTTTAGATATTTGGACTGAAAACAAGACAAAAATACTAAGTAAGAAAAGCATTTTTTGCAGTGTATATATATATATTTCCTCAAAACGTATACAATTTTATTTTTAAATATATTTTCTATTAAAAATCGTTATAGTTATTAGAAATAAAAGCTTAAATAAAATAAAATATACATATTCGATGGGAAAAACTGACATTTAAAAATAATAAACAAAAATGGGGATGTTGTGATTCAGTTAATATATTAATATATTATTCAGATATATATTTTCAAACTTTTTTAAATATTCTAATAATATATTTTCTAAAATATAACTTTAAAATATTAAAATAGCTGAATATATATATATATATATATATATATATATATATATATATATATATATATATATATATATATATATATATATATAGCTTTATTTCAAATAACTAAAATTATGAAATTATTATAAAATTATTATATACTGTAAAACTATATAAAATATTCTACTAATTTATTTTCTTAAATATAACTTATATACATCTGTGTTATTATTTTTAATTAAAACTATTAAAAATAGTTTGTTATTTGATATAAAAGCTTAAATAGATAAATATTTGAAGCTTTTATTTTAAATATATATATATATATATATATATATATATATATATATATATATATATATATATATATATATATATATATATATATATATATATATATATATATATATATATATATATATTAAAACTTTTAAAAAAATATTCTACTAATTAAATTAAGCTTAAATAGAATAAAATATACATATTAGATGGAAAACTTACATTTAAAATAATAAACAAATATGAGAAATGTTACAAATGTCATAAAAATACATTTATGAAGTACTGAAATGACTAAATCTGAGCTAAAGCTAAATATAATTAAAGAAAATAAATTGAAATCGAAAATATACAAATAAAAGCTAATTCAAAATATTAATACATATTGCATAAGTAGGACTATATTAATAATAAAAAATACTGGAATATTTATTCTTGTATAATTTAACTTGTCAAGTGATCCTCACTCTAATATAATAATAAAGCATACTTTAATATATTTAATATAGGCATACATGGTCCAGAAATTCACATGATGGTACATGACCAATAGGAACATAGTATTATCATGATATTTCTTCGTATTTGATATGGAAACGTGTTTTGTGTTGGACATGTCTCATGGTTTTACCATGTTTTCTGTAAATAATACCCAATGGTTTCAAACATGCATCTTGGTATAGAATCATTTAGTGATGTATACCATAATATACATTACTGTACCATGGTATCACAACCATCACAACCATCACCACCATCACAGTGCTTCTGTTGATCATCGAGTCGCTGTAGCTCCACCTCCTGTAATAAACATGTCAGAGATACCATCAGTGTGTTCAGACCCCCAACACACACACACACACACACTGAGTCCGTGGCTCTGTCAGTGCGTTCAGACCCCCATCACACACACACACACACTGAGTCCGTGGATCTATCCGTGGAGGAGACTGGACTACAGAAGCACTGAACACACACCGGCTGGAGTCTGAGAAGACGAGGGAAGAGCTGAGGATGGTCGGGATCCCGGGCGCGTTTCAATGTAAGTGTGACGGGATTGTGTGTGTTTGATTGTGGCATTTTGTGCAGGCGTAAAAAACATCAACACAACACAACAGCGACAATAACACATATTTAGTGGTGCACGGCGAATTCGCCATGGTATACAACAATTACAGTCGCTATTGTATCGTTCACTCAAAGCGTATTCTTGCGTAATTGCTTCTGTATTGTTATTATCTGCACTTCAGTCTGCGCATGCGTCATACGAACTCCGGGTCACGAGCGTTCGAAATTAATTTTGTTTTAGATGAAAGGCAAGTTTTTGATTGATTAATTTCTGTTGTAAAAACTGATTTCAAAATGTAAAAACGCATGTAAAAAATATATTGCACAAAATGAAAACAATAATGTAAATATTATTATTATAAGTGTGAATCAAAAAATTAAAAGCGCATTAAAAATAAAGAGAATAAAATAATGATTTCATCTCTTAAATGTCTTAGTGTGTGTTTTGGTCATCATGTATAATCTAATTTCAGTTTTTTTAAATCTCATAATTAGGATTTTTAATCATAATTTAGATTTTTAAGTCATAATTTTGACTTTAAATCCAAAATTGTTAATTTTTATCTAATTTCAACTGTTCATCTCACAATGACTTAGCATGCCATATTTTTGACTTTTTATCTAATAATGAGGACTTTTAAAATCACATTTTCAACATTTTATCTTATAATTATAACTTAACATGTCATATTTTTGACTTTTTATCTAATAATAATGACTTTTAAATCATATTTTCAACATTTTATCTTATAATTATGACTTAACATGTTATATTTTTGACTTTTTATCTCACTATTATGACTTTTAAATATTATTTTTAACATTTTATCTTATAATTATGACTTAGCATGTAATATTTTGACTTTTTATCTAATAATGAGGACATTTAAAATCATATTTTCAACATTTTATCTTATAATTATGACTTAGCATGTCGTATTTTTGACTTTTTATCTAATAATAAGGACCTTTAAAATCATATTTTCAACATTTTATCTTAAAATTATGACTTGGCATGTCATATCTTTTACTTTTTATCTCACTATTATGACTTTTAAAATCATATTTTCAACAGTTTATCTTTTAATTATGACTTGGCATGTCGTATTTTTGACTTATCTCACTATTATGACTTTTAAAATCATATTTTTGACTTTTTATCTAATAATGAGGACATTTAAAATCATATTTTCAACATTTTATCTCATAATTATGACTTGGCATGTCATATTTTGGACTTTTTTATCTAATAACGAGGACTTTTAAATCATATTTTCATCATTTTATCTTATAATTATGACTTGGCATGTCATATTTTTGACTTTTTATCTAATAATGAGGACTTTTAAAATCATATTTTCAACATGTTACTATATAATTATGACTTGGCATGTCGTATTTTTGACTTGGACTTTTAAAATCATATTTTCAACATTTTATTTCTTAATTATGACTTTATGATACTTGAAATGAGCTGATCAGTAATATAGTTGAATATTTAGTGTCCCCAACTAAACAAAGCCAAAGGCGACATGATTTCCTCTTTTATATCACTAAAAGGGATCATTAATGTGCAAGTCATAAGGTAGGCCTATGCTACTTCAAAAAATACCACGCCATTGCCATATATGTCTATGGTATGCTTATGAAAAACCATGTATACTTTTCTGTAAGAGTGCAGATCAAACCAAGTATCATGTTACTGCTATAGTATTCTTGGTTAATACCATGGTATATGAAGCACCTTGATATCATCACTGTAGTTTTTGGTAAGGGTGGTGTTACCTATTTCCATGATTGTTTGTTTGGACACTAAAATGATGGTCATATGATGGTATTCTCTGAAGTGCCTTAATAAAAAGCCCCAGTAGTTCCCATACTACAGTATCAAAATCAAAGTACCATGGTATATTTTCATGCTAATACCAGGGTTTCTGTTTGGTAAGGGCAAGCTGTCTGTATAGCATGGTAAGCCAGCTCTAATCTGTTTTGAGGGTCTGAGACGGACGCTCTCTTGTGTCTCACTGAAGGATTTGGCGTTAATCCCTTCGGCGAAGTTTCACACCATCTGGACTTGAGTGCAGCTCAGTGGACTGATCTACATGAGGAGTGTGTGTGTGTGTGTGTGTGTGTGTGTGTGTGTGTGTGTGTGTTTACAATGAAATGTCATGGTGCCACTGCAGCGCTGTCAGGGTCACTCGTGCTCCAGAAGAACGCAGGCCATTGTTTTACCCCTGGGGTTTGTTTCTCTGGCCTGAATAACTAATCCATCTTATAGCTGATGATGTTGAAGGTCATGTGATGAGCATTTTGACCACTTGAGGGCGTGATGGGCTTTAGTTGGTGATTGACTAGTCATGAGAGTGAATATCACATTGCCTGTGTTCATTACAAAAAAAACCATTGTATTTTGAAAAAGTACCATGTCAATGCACATACATTTCAGTACCATGGTATATCTCAAGGTACCATAGTATCACCATTTAGTACTATTCATATACTATTATAGTATTTATTCATTCTTTCAGATGGTAAAGCCAATTGGTAAATCCATGTAGCACGGTATTCCAATCCCAAAATACTGTGGTAAATGTCTAGAAAACTTTTTGTAAGTGCAACGGACCATTTCCAAAACATAATTATGACTTAACATGTCATATTTTTGATCTTTTGATCTAATAATGAGGACTTTTAAATCATATTTTCAACATTTTATCTTATAATTATGACTTAACATGTCATATTTTTGATCTTTTGATCTAATAATGAGGACTTTTAAATCATATTTTCAACATTTTATCTTATAATTATGACTTAACATGTCATATTTTTGACTTTTTATCTAATAATGAGGACTTTTAAATCATATTTTCAACATTTTCTTATAATTATGACTTAGCATGTCATATTTTTGACTTTTTATTTAATAATGAGGACTTTTAAAATCATATTTGCAACATTTTATCTTATAACTATGACTTAACATGTCATATTTTTGAATTTTGATCTAATAATGAGGACTTTTAAATCATATTTTCAACATTTTATCTTATAATTATGACTTAACATGTCATATTTTTGACTTTTTATCTAATAATGAGGACTTTTAAATCATATTCATACAAAATACCGTGGTAAATGTCTAGAAAACTTGTCCAACAAACCAAACTTTTTGTAAGTGCAAGGGACCATTTCCAAGACATCAAATATACGGTTTTGTCCAGCATCCTGGGAACTTAAATGTGTGCATCCCTCTTTAATGAGCCTCTCGTGAGTTTCTGGTGCGGATCCATTTGGAAACGTGAAGCTTTAGAACTTTGGTGTAATTTTTCCCTTCAGCTTTGGCTGGAGCTCTTGAAAGACGGGAAGTTTGTGTGTGTGTGTGTGTGTGTGTGTGTGTTGGGCTGGTTAGATTCCGATCCTCTGACTTGAAGAAAGGAAACACAGGACAAAAGGGCCCTTCAGGTTTGAATTAGCACTTTAATTGCTCTTGGCTCTCGCCGTCGGGGTCTCCAGCGCTGGCAACATGGCGCTCCGGTTGGGTCGCGTGGGAGAGTTTGTGCACGTCAGAAAGAGAGAGTAAGAAGAGTGGGGAATGAAGCATGGGTCTCCACTTTGGTTTTAGCAGCTGTTAGTGTTTAAACGAGGCAATCTTGGCCCGCTTTGGCTTCATGGTTCTCCTCTTAAAGCTGCTGAGAGCTGCGTCCTATTAGCAATTCACCAAAGCCTTTGAGTCCCAGCCATAATGAAATGGACCCTCAATGCACCCGATTGCAAATGCTAGTATATCTGACAGACCTAACATGCTCTTTTGCATCTGTATATGTAAGTGCTGAAGATGTCAAACGTCCTCCGATAAAGTAAAATATGACTCTTAGTGTGTGTATGTGGATGTCATTGACCCCGTTGTTGTGTTTAGCTGCTCAGCGGGCCGTTTTTGCAGGAGCGTGTACGCGCTTGTGTGTGTTGGATGGATTATCTCGGAAGGGAAACACAACGCAGTAATTGACATCAGCTCCACCAGATGTTTCTCGTCGCCCACCGCTGCGCGGACAGGCTGTGGAAGATTGAATCCAGATGTCGAGGCTCCACAGCGAATAGTTCTCTCACCACCAACGAGCGACTGTTGCCCAGAATGTCAGTTTTAGCTGGAGACGTGGATTATTACAGGACCGGACCGCCTGGAGTCGGGCCTCTGACCCCGTTTAGAAAAGTCCATTTCAGACTTCCTTATATGCTGCTGATTGCGGCCATCACGACTATTAACCTCACGTGTTGACAACTCTCTTTGTTTTGATACACTTCATTTAGTCTAAAAATGAAAAGTCTCATCGCTTGCTCAAAAGTCCTGCTTGCCCTCTTGAATCTCATTTATGGTGCGTTCACACTTGTCATGTTTGGTTGGATTAAAACGAACCCTGGTGCGATTGCTGGGTTAGTGCGGTTCATTTGAACACATGTGAACGCTGGTGCGCTCCAAACAAGCGGATCGAGACGCTAAAGAGACGGGTCTCAGTCCGCTTCCAAACCAACTCTGGTGCGGTTCGATTGATATATGAACCCAACACGGACCAAAGACATGTAAACCAACCAAAAACAGGACGTGATGTCACAAGATGCGACGCTACAAGTCAGCTGATTTAACGGCGTGGAAAGATCGGTGTATCCAAAATGAGTAGAGGGCAAACATGGAGCAACGAGGAGGTAAAGTGCCTCAACGGAGGAAATCCTGCTGATGTTCTGAAAGTTTTGAACATTTTATGAGCTCTTCGTGAGTTCTCAGCTGGTAAAAATAAAACCATATGTACTCGCATGAAATGATGGCGTTTAATCCAGCACACAGCATTGTTTTGAATGTTCGGTAAGCAGCTCCGTCGCGAAATATACGTCATAAAAGCCGACCAATCAGGTTGTGACCGTATCCCTATGCCTTTGTTTCGGTAACTTTAGGTTCGCTGATGAAAATGCCTGTGTGAACGCTAAGCGGACAATATGTTTTGTTTTTTGGTCCGGACCAAACGAACCGAACTAAGGGCGCTTTCACACCTACCTTGTTCCGGATTTTCGGACTTCCGAATCAAAATTACAGGTGTGAAACCTCCCCCTGACCACGGTCCGGACCAAACAGACAAAATTTGGTCAGACGTAAAGAGGTCGTCTCGGTCCGGATCAAACTGAACAAAGGTTCGGTTTGTTTCTAGTGTGAAAGTATTTTCTGTATGGTTCGTACTGTCAGACCACTTACAGGAAGTTCCTGTTTATGTTTAAATATTATAATGTTATTTTTAAATTTCATCTAGGCTACATCGATTAAATGAAAAAGATGCGCAATCTGTCAGAAGACAGAAGGTCAGAAATGATTTTGAAAGAAATGTTGTATGATTTTGCTTAGAAAGCCTTTCTTTAATGTGAATTTCGTTTTGTATAAATTGTATCTTAATTTTAATCAACGTTTCATCAGATAATTGCCTGAATTTAATAAATAAGAAGCAAATAATCTATAGCAGACAATAATCGCGGGAGCGATCACATGCTTTGCACATGAACTGGAGCTCGTCTCAAACTGAAACTCAGCAGCTACTGCCTCACAAACATGAGAAATATGTGTATATAAAGCTTGAAATGTCCACTTTTAAACGTAACGAAAAGAAAATAGTCAAGCAATGCGCACTGTTCAATAGTGGCAACCACGATATGCGTCCGTTCATTCATTCTTGTCAAAGACGCTGACGTCAGACGCACGTTCGTTTACAAACCAATCAATGTCCAGATGCCGCCCACAAAGATGATGACGAGTGGACACAAGTGTGTCATGTACAGTTCTTTAGTGCGCTCGCATAATTGCAATGTGAAACCAAACCAGAACTAACCAAATGTATAAAATGTATCAAAACATGAACTTCGGTTCGGACCGGTCCAATCGTTTGAGCTTCAGCAAGAACCAATGTGGTTCATTCTCGTGTTACGCATCACGTTTGAGCTCTTCAAGAACCAATGAGGTTCATTCTCGTGTTACGCATCACGTTTGAGCTTCAGCAAGAACCAATGAGGTTCATTCTCGTGTAACGCATCACGTTTGAGCTTCTCAAGAACCAATGAGGTTCATTCTCGTGTTACGCATCACGTTTGAGCTTCTCAGGAACCAATGAGGTTCATTCTCGTGTTACGCATCACGTTTGAGCTTCTCAAGAACCAATGAGGTTCATTCTCGTGTTACGCATCACGTTTGAGCTTCTCAAGAACCAATGAGGTTCATTCTCGTGTTACGCATCACGTTTGAGCTTCTCAAGAACCAATGAGGTTCTTTCTCGTGTTACGCATCACGTTTGAGCTCCTCAAGAACCAATGAGGTTCATTCTCGTGTTACGCATCACGTTTAAGTACTAAAATGCAAATTTGCCGGGTTTTGTCGTCACCCCTGCAGCACTTTATGGTGTTGGACTTCACTGACATTAAACCATAATGCATTTTGAAGCACAATGTTCAACCAAATGAGTTTTGAGACCTTTGGTGCATGCTAGATTTGCTCAGATTATTCACATAAAAGTATCGCTTACTAATCATATGGAGTTTTTTCTAATTCAATTGTCACCAATTGCTTTTTTTGTGCTTGTTAAATGAAACAAATCTTCTTTTGTGTTCCATGAAAGAAACCAACGGTGTGTAAATGACAACAAAACAAATGTTTTTCGGTGTGCTATCCCATTAAAGACTTCTCCTGCAGTTTGGACAACAGAGTCCTCGGGCAGCGATGCGTTTTGTTGTCTTTTGAATTGTTCTGCCATCGTCTGCAGGGGCTGATGGTTATCAGCTGATCCGCCTGTTGCGAAAACAAAGCAACCGGAGTTTGGAGGGTTTGGAGTCTTTCTCCTCCCGCACGTGAGTGGTGGGATTATTTCGGGATGGCTGATCGTGCTCTGAACTTTCTGCTTCTTTCTGCACCGGTGGGAGTTTAAAGAGGGACAAAGACGGCAGTCATTGAGGAGTCTATCAGAGGGAGGAGCGTTTAAGAGCTTGTGAAAGGGGCTTATCATGCCATTAAAGCTTTTTAAGACCCCCACCATCCACACACACACACACACACACACACACACACCGCTTGAGAATGACCCCTCCACCCACATTTCTGTGGAGTTTAGGAATATTTTCTGGAACTTTCTGTAATCTCTCAGGTTCATATTCAAGAAGCTTTACATTGCAAAAGCATTAGAGACGTTGAATCCAGGTACTATTTCACCTAAAAAATAAATTAGATAATCTATTTTTAGGACCATTAAGATTTGCATTGTAACATTATTTTAATGACAAATACATTTCTCCTGCCCAAATTCGTGTTACCATATTGCAAAAAACAAAACAAATCTAATCCTCATTATTGTAATATTCACTCTAAAAAATGCTGGGTTAAAAACAACCCAAGTTAGGTTGAAAATGGACTAACCCAGCAATTGGGTTGTTTTAAGTAAACATTTAACCCAACCGCTGGCTTAAAACGACCCATTCACTGGGTTAAAACAACCCAATTGCTGGGTTAGTCCATTTTCAATCCAACTTGGGTTGTTTTTAACCCAGCATTTTTTAGTGTTGTAATGAATTCAATTTTATATACCATTATGTTTACATATACAAGAGGACAATAAATATAATCTTTTTTTGCATCACAGTATAGCATTTTGTTTTTATTTGTGCAAAATAATTTGTTTTCTTAAACTTTTGGTGTGAAATATTAATATTTTTACGAGATATCTTTGAAATATTCTTGACAGGTTCTTGTGAGATTCCCACATACATGCAATTTAAAAATGAAAATAAATCCAGCGGTTTACATTACATTTCACTATACTTATACATGTTTTACTTTCTCCCTCTCTCTCTCTCTCTCTCTCTCTCTCTCTCTCTTTCTTTCTCTCTTTCTCTCTCTCGGGCTGATGGGATATCCAGCTGTTTTGTGGTCGATTCACTATTTAAAAAAAAAAAGAGGGGATAAAAATCGCCTTCAGTTCAGACTGTGAGAACTGACCAGAGCGTTGACATTGAGACCTGATGTGTGTGTGTGTGTGTGTGTGTGTGTGTGTGTGAGTGAGTGTGTGTGTATTCCCAACTGTTTCCCATGCTTCAGGCCATACGGCTGCATTAAACAGGATGTCTGTCTATTTCAATGATCCATTATATTTCTCCTGTAGATTTGGCAGTAGAGCTTCTGAATGAACGGGAGAGTGACAGAGACGCTTTATTTTTGTATAAAGCTGTAATGATATCTCTCGCTTGAATATGTGTGTGATTTCCAGCATGTGAGGCCAGTGTTTACGTCTCATGTGAGTGAGTGAATCAGTGAGTCGGTTCATGAAATACTGAACAAGACGATTGATTCTGTCGGTTCAAAATCTAGTGAGCTGCATCGTTGCCTACATAGGCAGTGTATACTACCTTAAAGGGATAGTTCACCCAAAAACGAAATGTTCATGTTTATCTGCTTACCCCCAGGGCATCCAAGATGTAGGTGTGTTTGTTTCTTCAGTAGAACACAAATGAAGATTTTTAACTCAACCGTTGCCGTGTTATAGTCGTATAATGATGTCAATGGGGATATTTTAGAGTATGAGAGCAATGAGAGGAAAAACACAGACATACGAATCCTTATTAAACCATGCAGCTCGTGGCGACACATTGATGTCTTAAGACACGAAACCATCGCTTTCTGCGAGAAACCCAACAGTATTTGTTATTTTTTTTACCTCTTATCAGACGAATGTCATCTAGTATTCTCAGCTCCATAACTTCCGGCGAATAAGGTCAAAATACATCAAAGATATATATACGTAGATGCCTCATTCGACCGATCCGCGCAGGCACTAGTGAGGAATCTATGAATATATCTATGATCGCGCCGGTATTTTGACCTTATTCACCGGAAGTGATGGCGCGGGGACGGCTGATGCAGAGCCATAGAAAAAAATGAAAAAAAAATTTAAATATGGATATTTTTCTTACACAAACGCTTCAATTTGCTTCAGAAGGCCTTTATTAACACCCCGGAGCCACATGGAGCGCGTTATTTGATGAACAGATGCACTTTTTATGCACTTTTTAAACAGAGCAACTATTACTGCTATTATAATGCCTGAATCAGCCAGAACATTTTTAATATAACTCAGATTTTATTCGTCTGAAAGAAGAATGTCCTATACACCTCGGATGACTTGAGGGTGGGTAAATCATGGGCTAATTTTAATTTTTGGGTGAACTATCCCTTTAAATCAAACCTCATTTAGTTAACATCTTAACAGATAGTCAGTGTAAGTTATGCTAGTTCATTAGGTTTTGAAATTTGAACCGGTTCATTGAAACAAACGGTTTGAAACAACCGATTCACCAAAATGATTCAGGCATTCCAGCACTAGTAAACATGCCAAAGGTATTGTGGGAAACGGTGGTCTTGACAAGCCAGAACAGATCCTGCAATCCAACCTTAGGGAAGGCATGCTCTCTCTCTCTCTCTCACACACACACACACACACACACCCGAGATCCCCTTTCTCTTCTTATCTGCACAACTATAATTAAGTCCTTGGTTTACATTGTAAAAAGCCCCATGGGTGCTCTCTTTCTGTCTCTCGTTCTGTCTCTTTCTCTCCAGGTGTTCTCTATACATACTCCTTCTGAACCACCTGCAAACACAGGTGTGTGTGGCTCTAAGTGTGTGTGTGTGCGTGTGTGTGTTTGTGCCAATAACACAGCTGCTCTCGTGCCTTGAGGCCAAAAATGGACTGAGGATTCAGAATAAACACAGGTGTGCTAGAGGAGAACGAGATACAGACTTTTATCCAGTTTTAAGCTGTTTTTCTACCGCTCATACTATTTATGATACATGCAATATATATATGTTTGCAAATGCAATATTTTTGCATGCATGTGTATGTATATAAGTAGATGAATTATGGATTAGAATAAATTATGACCTTTGCATGAATATGTAATCATGTAAACAAGTCTGTAATTTGTAATATAATCTAAGTACTACATTTTTGGAAACTGATAACATAATCCAGATTACATGTTATTCCAAGCATATTTGTGCAGTTTCACATATTATTTGGATGAATTTTTGAAACAGCAGTTAGCATCTCTTCCAGTCCGAACACAGTCTCTTTCATCAACTCTCTTTCTCTCATCTTGTGTCTTAGATTTCGTTCCCACACATAAAGGCCCAACACACAGCTCTTTGTGTCCCCCCATTCCCGCCGCGTTATCTCTTCCATGCTGACATCCCACTCGGATGAGATTCCGGATGCATTTGATTTCAATAGCGCAACTTGGATCTGATTCATACACCTCCAAATCAGGCTCAAGGTCACTGCCTACGTCCTGCTTTCATTACGCAACGGCCTCAGAAAGTGCAAATCACACGTACAAATGTGTGAATGTCATTGCACTAGAAAACTCGATTAAAAATAACTCGGTTTCTCATGCATCTGAATGTTGGTTTTATGCCCGGATGTTCATTATTTTATCCTATAAAAGTCTAATAAACAAATGTTTTGCTTTGATATTTTGTATTCAAGTGTTGTTCTGGAGCCGCTGTATGTCAGCTATTTGTGTGTGATTATATCAGAATGAAGTGATCGTATAGAAGTCTTAAATATAGTCTGGAGGTTGTTTACACTCGAGCGTCCGTTTGGGACTTGACCTCTTCGGTATGGAGCGGTGTGTGTTTCTCGTCTGATGTACTTCACATCAGTTCATCTCTTGTAAAACAAGGCAGTGAATTCCTCCTTGTCACTTTGAAGGAGATTTTCAGATTAACCTTCACAAGGTTCGTGTCAGATCAAGAGCTGATATCAGGCCTGCTGCTCTTGGACATTTTTAGTAGGGATGCACGATATATCGGCCGATATAAATACTGGATTATTTCCTTCAGAGACACTTCAGATGCGCACGATTCGGTTTTAAATAGCTTGAAATAGGATTGGAATTATGGCTTAAAAAAACGAAAAATGTTCATTGGAGTGGTCCAATACTTCAGGACTTTTGTCGCACTTGAACCACGAATACATAAAAAAATGGACTGGATCCGAGGAGTTTATGTGTTTGAAATTGTAAAAAAATAACAAATCAGTCCCTCGCGGGTCAATTTAACCCCCTTTGGAATTAATGAAATACACATAGTACACATAGAAAACCCTAAAAATGCTCAAAATTAAAACTTGACCAAAAATGATTTGTGTCTGAATGCATACTGAAGAGAAACTGACTTTAGGACCCAGCGGAACAGCTCATCCGCTCCATAAGAGTCATGAAATATCTTCTTTTAATATTTTTTTTTCCACAAGAGGTTGGCAAAGACTTTGAGATATTCTGAGCTGAATTAAAAGGGTTATGCATGAAATGTTATTTTGAATTTGATTTGAAAGAATGTGCTTGAATGATATTATTTATTGATAAAATCTAGTCATTTAAAGGTAAATCAAATAAAACCGGGAAAATATTATAAAAATGGACAGATGAGGGTTAAGTGCAACATAAAATGAGTATGAGCTACATAAAAGGATAATGAGAACATGCCATTATTTTTGTAATCAGTCTCAAAATTTTTTATTTAGATTTATCGGCCAATATATCGATTATCGGTTTATAAAATTATGAGTATCGTGCAAAATATTCATAAGGAGCATTCATAAGCATGAACGTTCATAAGTTCATATTCATAAGCATGCATACAAGTTCATTTCAACTCTCTATATTACAATTTACATTCAACTGACAATCTTGTATAACTTAAATTAAAAAGTTGAAATTGCTTAACTTATTTTGATTTTGAGTTAAATTAACTTACAAACACATGTTGTCATAACTTATTAATCCTATAATTTTTTACAGTGTAATTTTTGGCGAGATAATGAAAGATTAATGTGTTAAATATGACATGCAGAAAATGCAGAAGAACTGTCTTATTTCCAAGATTTATGAATTTTACTTGCAGCATCTTGAGGTCATACGACAGCATAATGCTGTTATTTAAACATTTACTGTTGTAGCAATTAACACTGAAATGAATGTGAAATTTTGAAGTAGAAAGAATAGTGTTTTCTTGTAAGACACACTCCAATAATCTTAGTTTATTTACTTTGTAAAAATTTTTTTTTTTTAGAGTTTTGGCTGTATATAATGCACATTATTCACTTCCATTTTGCCATCTGATGGAGCATCAAACAGCTTTACTAATTTGTTCTGAGGGACAAACATAATAACATTAATTATTTACATGCATGAACAGATATGATGGTTACATCATGCTTTAGATTCTGAGAATGGCGGGGTTGCTGTGTGTATACTGGTCATTTGATGGTCATTATGTCTGTCTAACAGAAAAGTGTGTGTGTCTTCGCTCTTCTTGGCTCCCAATGTGGAAACTTAAGGGTGATGTTGCCAAGAGAGAGTGTGACCCACCGCTCATAAATTGTAAGTGCAGACTCGTGCACATGCACTCGGACAGACGCACCGGTGTTGGGGAGGAACTAACTACCGGTACTAACTTAGCTACACTAAGCCAGTATAGTGTGACAGTAGCTGGAGGGTTTGGGGGAGGGTTTGAACACTGTTTCACAATGAAAAACAGCCACTGAATACTGCTAATAAATAATAGTAATTGGGGGTGGGTGAAATACCGGCAGACATGAGATTTTGGACTAAAGTCAAAATATACGTTGGCGTGCTGCCCTCACGAAAGCTTATTTGCATGCATTTTTAAAGCAAGTGATTTTAAACTGATAAGAAACTCCTTTCTCTGTATGCACATAGAGCGTGTGAGTTCTTTTTGACACCTAATTGAGATTCAACGGTCAAATACAGACACGTATGTGTCAAAATGCCCATCTTTGCGAGTACCCCCCTAAACACAGTCATTAATGCCTTTAAGGAGTCCTGTAATGCCCCTTTTTACAAGATGTATATACGTCTCTGATGTCCCCAGAGTGTGTATGTGAAGTTTTAGCTCAAAATACCCCACAGATAATTTTTTATAGCATGCTAAAATTGTCACTTTTTGAGGTTGAGCAAAAATGTGCTGTTTTTGTGTGTGTCCCTTTAAATGCAAATGAGCTGGAAGAGGGCGGAGCTTCAAGAGCTTGTTTTAGCAGCTCCGATTACACAGACACGCATTGAAAATGTCAGAAGCTGCTCTGTCTTTTATGTTCAAACCGGAGTCGGACAATGATGGAGAGACTCAAGAAGAAGAGACAACATGTAGAATGAGGGAACTGTTGAGCCAGAGAATATCTGAAGAGAGAACAGGGATAGTTTAGTTTAATTACGGTTATAACTTGTGTTGTCATGACGTGCTATTGCATTTGTGTTCGTACTGTATTGCTATAAATGTGAAAGACAGACGACAGCTTGAGCGACTAAAACAACTCTTCCTCTCCTCCACATGTTCCCGGGGGCGGGTTTATGTAAATAATAGGGTTTGTGATGTCACTAACCCGTGAAGAAGCTCGTTGCTGG
>NC_137110.1:49870679-49873179 GCF_949357685.1 Gobio gobio | reverse complement strand
ATGCATGTGTGTATTAATATATCCATAATAATTATACACAGTACGCAGCTACGCACATATATTATGTAAACACAAACTTTAATTTTGGATGTGATTAATCGCTTGACAGCACTAATATATATATATATATACATACACACAGATATGATTCATATTCTCACTGTTATGGAAAAACTGTAATAATCAGGGAATTTTGAAATAGATATTTGTGGCTTTAAAGAGGTCAGTGGAAATGAATAACATCATGGAAAGTGTTTCTGCTCCATCTCCAATATTTCATCATCTTGACCTGCTCTTCTGCGAGTGTGATCTCGAGTGTGATGGTTTTGTGGATCCACGTGGCAGAAGCTTCAGGTGTGTGTGTGTGTGTGGAGATGCAGACGGAGGAGAGCGCTTGAGCGATTGCTAAAGAGATCAGATCCATCAACGAAACGATGAGGAATTAAAAGATTAGGAAAGCTTTATGTCATTAGAGGTGATGTTGCTCAGGAGACTCGCATCCAGTGAGAATATAGAGTTATAAACCCTGAGTTCATCTCTTCACACTCTGAGATTTCTGAAACTCTACATTCACTCACATTGTGATGTGGGACTGAAGACCGTCTCTGAGCGGTGTGTGTGTGTGTTTCTGCAGGTCTGCTGTGTGTCACTTTAACACAATCTACAGCCCGAGGACGACTGCACACCGTCATACTGACAGCACAGTGTGTGTGTGTGTGTGTGTGTGATTTTATTCTTTTTTCCCTGTAGACTTGCTGTCTGCCTTTCTGTAGAAGCTCAGAGCTTTGGACTGGAGTCAAACTAGTGCTGAAAACACATTTACCAGCATCTCTAGTGTCTTCTGTACTGCGCTTCAGACATTTATAGTGGAGTGATGGGATCAGCTCATAATAAGCTTTTTACAAAGTGGTCTCTTCTGCTCACCAAGGCTGCGTTTATTTGATCAAAAATACATCACAAATTGTGATATATTATTATGTTTCATAACAGCTGTTCGCTATGTGAATATATAGTAAAGTGTAATTTATATACTGTGATCAAAGCTGAATTTATCATCATTACTCCAGTCTTCAGGGTCACATGATCCCTCACTAATCATTAAAAAAAAATCATATTTGATTAATTTAATGTCCTTGCTGAATTAAAGTATCAATTTCTACTTTTGAACGGTAGTGCATATCTTTATTTTAGCATCATTGATATTTAGATTAAAATTTTATTTTATAAATCGTGTTTTTAATTTGAGTAATTTTGTTGTGTGCATTTTTATTAGTGTCTAGTTTTAGTTTATTTACTTTTAGTTATTTTAGTGCACAATTTAAAATATTTTAAATAATATATATTGCCTTGGCAACTATAGCGGAAATATTTTAAAATAAAAATATTTTATTATATTTCAGGTAATGTTTATTTAATGTCAAGTAATGATTAAAATTTTTTTTTTAATAATAATAATAAAAAATTAAATATTATATTAATTTATTAATTAATATTATATTAATATTAAAAATATTAATATATATTATTATTATTATTATTATTATTATTATTATTATTATTATTATTATTATTATTTTTTTTTTTTTTTAGTTTCATAATAATAATAAGTTATTTTTTATAGCGCCTTTAAAAGTTCCAAAGCGCTTTACAAGAATATACAAATAAAAAACATTGAAATAGTGGGGGAAAGAAACATACATTAAAAAAGACATATATAAAAACAGCACTTACAAAATCATAGTAGCTATTGTTGTATATGAATATGATGCGGTCCACACACACACACACACACACACACACACTCAGCTCGAGCAGAAGGCAGGAAGTTCCACATTAGCTCCGCTAAAGCAACGCTAACTGTCGTCTTGTCTCATCAACGGATCGAGCGATTAGCCCTAAAACAACCGTTTTACTGTTGCGTGTGATGGAGGTGTGTGTGTGTGTGTGTGCGGCCATTGTCCCGCTTCACTCCCACTCGCCGTTAAAACCTTTGACCTCCTGTGTGGTCCGAGGGCCTGTCGGACATCAGCTCCAGCGCTGGGTGGCTTGTGCTCGCTGACCCCGAACCGCACTCATGGAGGCCCTCAGGGGCCCGGAGGAGTCTCGCTGCAGACGCTTCGTCTTTAAGGGCCTCATCATGAGAAGATCTAACGGCGCTTGACCCAGCGTTTGCTGTGTGTGAGAGCGATGCCATCAGAAGCGGGTACTTTTGATATTTACTATGGTGTTGAAGGAATTTACATCATACTCCTAAACCAATACCATGGTAAATTAATAGTAAAAAGCACCGTGCATTGTTTGTGTCAAAATTCTCTTAAATCATTTTAGTAAGATTTATATACTATTATAGTACTAATTCATATTTGGATTTTTTGTTTACGTTTTAGTCATTTTTTGTGGTTTTATAATTTTTATTATTATTTTTAACTTTATTTTTAGTTTAAGATTTGCTCATTCTATGTGCGTTTATCATTTTTATTATTTTTTAAATATGTATTTA
>NC_137110.1:49843179-49865679 GCF_949357685.1 Gobio gobio | reverse complement strand
ATGAACGGCCGAATGGATGGATGAAGGATAAACAGATGGATGGATGAAGGATGGACGGACGGACGGATGAATGGACAGATAGATGGATGAAGGAAGAACGGATGGATGGATGAAGGATGAACAGATGGATGGATGAAGGATGGATGGACGGACGGATGGACAGATAGATGGATGGATGAAGGAAGAACGGCTGGATGGATGGATGAAGGATGAACAGATGGATGGATGAAGGATGGATGGACGGACGGACGGATGGACAGATAGATGGATGGATGAAGGAAGAACGGCTGGATGGATGGATGAACGGATGAACAGATGAACGGACATGGCTGGATGATGGGTGGATGGATAGATGATGGATGGATTGATGGATGGACAGACAGATGGATGGATGGATGGATGGATGAAGGATGGATGTATGGATGGATGGATGATAGATGGATGGACTGACAGATAGATGGATGGATGGATTTATGGATGAATGATGGATGGATGAAGGGTGGACGGATGGACAGACATAGGGATGGACGGACAAATGGATGGATGGAGGAAGGATGGATGGACATATGGATGGATGGATAGATGAAGAATGGATAGATGGAAGGATGGACCGATAGATGGATGGATGGACAGATAGATGGATGGATGTATGTACAGATGGATGGATGGAGAGATATAAGGATGGATGGATGGATGGATGGATGTATGGGCGGACGGACGGACAGATAGTTGGATGGATGGATGAAGGATGGTCGGATGAATTATAGTTGGACGGACGGATGGATGGATGAAGGATGGACGGTTGGATGGATGAAGGATGGATGTATAGATAGATGAAGGATGGATGGATGGATTTATGGATGAAGGATCGATGGATGGATTTATGGATGAAGGGTGGACGGATGGATTATAGTTGAATGGATGGATGAAGGATGGACGGATGGATGGGCGGACGGACGGACAGACAGATAGTTGGATGGATGAAGGATGGATGGATTTATGGATGAAGGGTGGACGGATGAATTATAGTTGGTTGGTTGGATGGATGGATGGATGAAGGATGGATGGAGGGATTTATGGATGAAGGGAAAGACATATAGATGGATGGATAGATGATGGATGGATGTTTATGAAGTTGGAGTTTATGCTAACTTTAGGGAATCATTTTTAAGAACAGTCTTAAGAAGTTTTTTTTTTGGAACACAAAACATTCCTCTTTTTTTCTTAAGTATGAATCTTAGCTCTGAAGCAGAAGTGTATTGTTAAGCAGAAGTGTATTGTTGAGTGAAGTGTATTGTTGAGTGAAGTGTATTGTTGAGTGAAGTGTATTGTTGAGTGAAGTGTATTGTTAAGTGAAGTGTATTGTGTGAATCTGGTGAATCCGCAGGCCTGACCCAGAGCCTCTGCGATTGCTCTCAGGAATATCTGGAAACTGTTGAGGGTTTGTGCTGTTTCTTCTGTGGTGGATTTGGACACAGGTGACTGTTGGAGACTCCAGCTGTCCGCTCGCACCCCCTCAGCTCCATATGGTGGAAGAAGAACAGAAGGAGACGGAGGGGGAGGGGAACAGAAACATCCGTCCCAGCTCTTTCTCTTTCTTTCTCTCACACACACACATAATGATCTGATAGCTTAACCCTTTTGTGTCCGTGCTGGTCTCTCTCTCTCTCTCTCTCTCTCTCTCTCTCTCTCTCTCTCTCTCTCTCTCTCTCTCTCTCTCTCTCTCTCTCTCTCTCTCTCTCTCTCTCTCTCTCTCTCTCTCTCTCTCTCTCTCTCCGTGTGGGTTTGTTTTGCTGATGTGTGGCTGGAGGCGGTGTGGCTCTCTCTCTTTCGCTATTGTCCCGATCTCTTTAAATGATTTCTAAACACTCGGCTTGGCCGCATTGAATCGCTTTTAATGGGAATTCATATATCATTTTAAACAAAGACAGGCCGGGCTTTTAAATCAACTCTGTGTGCCTCAATGTTTAACGTTCTGGGGGAGTAAACCTCTTTCAGATGGGTTTGGTTATATTCTCAGAGTCGGCTCATGTATTCACAACCAAATGAGATGTTTTTGGAGAAATCAGTGATGTCTGCATATCCGTCTTCTGGTCAGAAACCGTATGAAGAACCATTATAAAATCCAGATCAATTCCTGAATATGAATTACATTTCAATTGAGGCGACAAACAGGATGCAGAGTTCAAAAGATGAAGGATCGATGGATAGATAGAGGATGGATGGGTGGATGGATGGATGGATAGAGGATGGATGATGTATGGATGGATCAATGGATGGATGGATAGAGGATGGAGGGGTGGATGGATAGATGATAGATGTATGGATGGATTGATAGATGGATGATGGATAGAGGATGGATGGGTGGATGATAGATAGATGGATACATGGATGGATAGATAGAGGATGGATCGATGGATGGATAGAGGATGGATGGGTGGATGATAGATAGATGGATGGGTGGAAGATAGATGGATGGATGGGTGGATAGATAGAGGATGGTTGGATGGATGGATAGATGATAGATGGATGGATAGATGGATGATGGATAGAGGATGCATGGGTGGATGATAGATAGATGGATACATGGATGGATAGATAGAGGATGGATGGATGGATAGAGGATGGATGGGTGGATGATAGATAGATGGATGGGTGGATGATAGATGGATGGATGGATGGATAGATAGAGGATGGTTGGATGGATGGATGGATGGATAGATGATAGATGGGTGGATGATAGATAGATGGATGGATGAATGATAGATGGATGGGTAGATGATAGATGGATGGATGGATGGATGGATAGAGGATTGTTGGATGGATGGATGGATGGATGGATGGATTGGTGGATGATAGATAGATGGATGGATGGATGGATGGATGATAGATAGATGGATGGATGGATGGATGATAGATAGATGGATGGATGGATGGATGGATGATAGATGGATGGATGGATGGGGTAGATGATGGATGGATGGATGGATAGGTGATAGATGGAAGATGGATGGATAGATGATGGATGGATGATAGATGTATGGATAGATGATGGATGGATGGATGGATGATAGATGATGGATGGATGATAGATGATGGATGGATGATAGATGGATGGATAGATGATAGATGGATGGATGGATAGATGATGGATGGATGATAGATGATGGATGGATAGATGATGGATGGATGGATAGATGATGGATGGATGGATGGATGGATAGATGATGGATGGATGATAGATGGATGGATAGATGATGGATGGATGATAGATGGATGGATAGATGATGGATGGATGATAGATGGATGGATAGATGATGGATGGATGGATGGATGGATGATAGATGATGGATGGATAGATGATGGATGGATGATAGATGGATGGATAGATGATGGATGGATGGATGGATAGATGATGGATGGATGATAGATGATGGATGGATGATAGATGGATGGATGGATGATGGATGGATGGATGGATAGATGATGGATGGATGATAGATGGATGGATAGATGATGGATGGATGATAGATGATGGATGGATAGATGATGGATGGATGATAGATGATGGATGGATGATAGATGATGGATGGATGATAGATGATGGATGGATGATAGATGGATGGATGGATTAGATGGATAGATTGATTGATTGGACCCAGAATGCATTAACTGACCAATCAGAATCAAGTATTCCAGAGAGATGAAAGTTAAATGTTTATACTTTTGGATTGGTACATCATAATTTAAAATAATAATATTTTTCAGAAGTGAGTTGAGCGTGAGATCGTGAGGCGTGTCCGGCGTTTAACGGCTGTGATGACTCTGAGCTTTATGAGTGTGAGACGGGGAACAGGTGGCAGTCAGAGGAAGCTGCTCGCTTGCTGTTCGCAGATCAATATTGATCCGCACGGATATATCTCAGAGCTAACAGAGCCGTGTGCTCTTCCACACGGACACGCACCGCAGCTGTGTGTGTGTGTGTGTGTGTGTGTGTGTGTGTGCTGGACTCAAGGTCTTCAATTCACTGACTGAGAAACAAAGTCTCCGCACCTGCCATGTGTCCAGAATGTTTTTATAAGCCTTTCTTTTTTAATTTTAGCTATGCATAATTATGCATAAATGCATAAAATATGCATAAATGCATAAATAAAACATGTATGCATATTTTATGCATGTTATAAATATTTTAGTTAAATAGTTTTTGAAGAGCAGGGCAGTCAGTATAATGATCATTTAATGATATGACACTGAAAAAAAGTCTTCTCAGTTGTAAAATGTACGTCATGTGGTAACATCAAAAACTAGTTTTGTTGAAATAAAATAAACTATTTAAGATTACTGACTATAATCAAATTCAACCAACCTGAAAAACAGGCATTTTCTTCCACCTTGATGTAAATGCACTAAAAAAATTATAATAAAAAAGTATTATTTGTAATAAAAAAATATTATTAATAATTAAAAAATATTAGAAAATTAAGCCTCAGTAAATTAATTTTTTAAAAATGAGATTCGACCAACATAAAAATATTTAATTTGACTAATGTAATAAAGTTACGTTTTACTACACTGTAAAACAAAGTTAAGTAATTTCAACTTAAATTGCATGAAAATGAACTAAAAAAATGAGTTGAATCATTTATAACTTATAAAAAAGTAAAAAATCGCATAACTTATTTTGATGAGTTAAACCAATGTAAAAACATATGTTGTCATAACTTATTGATCATATCATTTTTTACAGTGTGAATTCATTTGACCTAAAGCAACTAAATTGTGTTGACTCAACTAAACTGAATTTTTTTTTTTATAAATTAAATTGTGTGTTAAATTTGTTTGAATTAAATGAAGTATTAATAGATTTTTTGATTGTATTTATATCAAGGTGGAAAAGGACTTTCATCAACACAAAAACGATTATATTATAATTGATTATAAGTCATTAAACCTTGTTTTTTTAGGTTGGATGAATTTGAAAATAACCCAAGTTGTGTTGAAAATGGACTAACCCAGCAATTGGGTTAATTTAAGCAAACATTTAACCCAACCACTGGGTTAAAACAACCCAAATGCTGGGTTAGTCCATTTTCAACCCAACTTGGGTTATCTTTAACCCAGCATTTTTTAGAGTGTACAGTCAATAATCTTATTTATTATAGAAATAATTTATTCCATTTCAACAAAAACAGTTTTTGTAGATGTTACCGCATGACTTACATTTTCTAAGTTGAACTGACCACATTTTTTTCAGTGTAAAACGATGTGAATGGTTATTTTACACAATATTTACATGCAAAAAATGTGAATTTGATCATAATATTTCAACAAAACTGTCTTTATTGATCATCTCAAATTGGCAAGCCGGGTCTGAGCGCTCAGTGTGTCGATATATGGATGTGTAATCAGAAGTGTGTGAGAAGTGAAGCTGTAGTTCTCCACAGGTGTGAGGATAATCTCCGCTGACAGACGGGCTTGTGTATCCTATGGTGTGGCTCAAACCCAAATGGCTGGGCTTCCCGTTTCTCCCAGTCCTTCCCGCGTTCCCACTTCCTGCCTCCTGAGGGAAACAGGTGTACTTGGAAGGCAAAAAAAAAAAGATGGCACATGATTTTTCAGTCAGGCATTAAGAGGGGCAGCCTGAAGGACCCGGAGCGGGGCTCAGGTGCGCTCGCAAACCACAAGATTTGTCTGTGTGTTTGTGTGTGTGTTTGTGTGTGTGTGCGTGTGTGTGTGTGTGTGTGTGTGTGTGTGTGTGTGTGTGTGTGTGTGTGTGTGTGTGTGTGTGTGTGTGTGTGTGTGTGTGTGTGTGTGTGTGTGTGTGTGTGTGTGTGTGTGTGTGTGAAAGTGTGTCGCACCTGTGACTGCGGCGCTTTCCATCAGTGCGTTAAGATGAGGAGTGTGTGTGAGTCTCACAGTCACGATAAAAGACAATGAGATTCACTGAAACAAGTGACATCTTTTGCAAGATCTTTACGCAAAATATAATCGCTTTTTCCGTGGACTTAAAACACGTCAACATTTATTTTTATTATATGAGATTAATTTCAGTAAATTCAGAGTCTAAAGCGCAGAATACATGCATTTGTCCTTAAACAGTTGATTTTCATCATCATGATAAACCTATAGCCTCAGATACAAAATCTACTGATATTTGATGAATTTTGAGATTTTTTAAGTAAATGTAATGATGTAAAAATAAGTTATTATAAATTGTATAAGTTATACATTAATAAAATATATGATAGTACACAATATATATATATGTTTTATCTATTATATGTTGTTTATATGAATTTAATATATATAATTGATTTGACAGCATGTTTGACAGTGTGTGTATATATAGGTGTGTGTGTGTGTGTGTGTATATATATATATATATATATATGTGTGTGGGTGTGTGTATATATATATATATATATGTGTGTGTGTGTGTGTGTGTGTGTGTGTGTGTGTGTGTGTGTGTGTGTGTGTGTGTCTGTGAGTGTGTGTTCACTTCAAATTTAAGTTGAAATGACTTGAAAAAAAATTTAAACGTGATGTAATATTTCATTTTTTATATGAGCTTAGCCTGCAGAGCACAATGCAAAAAATGCTTTATTTCCCATTTCCATGCAGAATTATATTTTTAATAGGGCTGTCAAAAGATTAATCGCGATTAATCGCATCCAAAATAAAAGTTTGTGTTTACATAATATATGTGTGTGTACTCTGTTAATTATTATTTATATATAAATACACACACAAGCATGTATATATTTAAGAAATAAATATTATTTTTATATATAAAACATTTATATTTATATATATTATAGATTATATAAATGTATATACAGTATATACATGCAAATATTTCTTAAATATATACATGAATGTGTGTGTATTTATATATAAATAATAATTAACAGAGTACACACACATATATTATGTAAACACAAACTTTTATTTTGGATGCGATTAATCGCGATTAATCTTTTGACAGCCCTAATTTTTAGTCATTTTCTTATTTTAAATGTAATGCACTACACAACTCAAGCACATACACTCTAAAAAAAAAAAGGTTCTATATTGCACCAAAAATGGTTCTTGGCTCGTAATCATAGGGGAACCTTTTTTAGTGCTATATAGCACCAATTTTGGTGCTTCAGAGGTTCTTCAGCGGTTCTTCAGCGGTTCTTCACCGGTTCTTTGACTAAGGTGCTATATAACACCTCTGAAGAACCGCTGAAGCACCAAAATTGGTGCTATATAGCACTAAAAAAGGTTCCCCTATGATTACGAGCCTTTTTTTTAGAGTGTAGAGTAATGTAGATTTGTAAATGCATATTTTGCAGTAGTTCTAAGTATATAGCAGACATGAAATATATCTTCTGCCCAGATTGCGCTCGACTCTTCTGCTATGTGTCAGACTCGTTCAGTATGTCGTCTGTTTATCGCGGCTGCAATGAAACGTATAACAATCCCATTAAAAGCCGCCTTACTTTTCATTGTTAAGTGGAGAGGCCCATTTAAAAACTATACGGCGTAATCCCTCACAGAGAAACACATTCACTGCATTAGTTTCCCATGAATAAACATTAAACAAAACACGCTTTTCAGCCAGAGAAGCCCCGTCCGTCCATGAAAAGTCGTCTGGTAAGAAGCGTTTCATGACCTTTGACAACTCGATCTGTGTGGGTCTATTAGCCGCCTTTGTAAAAGCTTTTTCAGCGGTCTGATATACTCGAAATGAGGCCGATAGCTTCTCTCACGGCTCTTTCAGAACAACAGCACCTCTGATCTACGACTTTTGGGCCTGGTGGTCCATTCAAGCGCAGAAAGTATGCGTTTAGCCCTTGACGGCTTTTGTGAAGCCTAGTTAGCAAGCGTGAAATGGCCCGATTCTCCATTCTTAAGCGGCCTCAATGATCACCCTTTCTTTCCCGAGGACAAAACCCGGTTCATTTGCACTTCAGCTGTCGGGACTCCACGGGTCTTAAACAAGGGCAGAAAACATCTGGTGTGCACCAGAAAGGAGATGATGGGTTTAGTAAGGGTGTGAGGGCTGAGATTAGAAATGTATGCCACTTTTAGAGGTTTGTGCTCAATTGGATTGTCGAGGTCTCTTTAAACATGAATTGCATATCAATGCATGAGACGCATTGTCTACATTTGTGTGCTTAGGAATATCCCAAATCAGGCATTTGTGCTTCTGTTCATGATTGTATAAACCATAGGTCTGTTCAAATCTCAATTCAATCTTATTCCTAAATGACAGTGATTCAACTGTGTTTTTTTAAACTGTTATTTATATCTTACAATAATTCAAATTATCATAGATGTGCTGGGATAAAATTTTATAGTTTTGATATAAACACTGTCTATGGCGCTCAAAATGAGCAAATCACCGTTAGAAAGTAATATGGCAGTTCAAATAACCTTGGTATCGAGTCATTGAATCATTCATTCAAGAGATTTGTTCAAAAACACGCTGATTCATCCAGTAATGAAACAAGTGAAGTCTTTATGAGTGAGTCATTGAATCGTTCACTCAAGAGATTCATTCAAAAACACTGATTCAGCCAGTAATGAAACAAGTGACGTATTTCATGAGTGATTCATTGAATCATTCATTCAAGAGATTTGTTCAAAAACACGCTGATTCATCCAGTAATGAAACAAGTGAAGTCTTTATGAGTGAGTCATTGAATCATTCATTCAAGAGATTTGTTCAAAAACACGCTGATTCATCCAGTAATGAAACAAGTGAAGTCTTTATGAGTGAGTCATTGAATCATTCATTCAAGAGATTTGTTCAAAAACACGCTGATTCATCCAGTAATGAAACAAGTGAAGTCTTTATGAGTGAGTCATTGAATCATTCATTCAAGAGATTTGTTCAAAAACACGCTGATTCATCCAGTAAAGAAACAAGTGAAGTCTTTATGAGTGAGTCATTGAATCGTTCACTCAAGAGATTCGTTCAAAAACCCTGATTCAGCCAGTAATGAAACAAGTGACGTATTTCATGAGTGATTCATTGAATCATTCACTCAAGAGATTTGTTCAAAAACGCTGATTCATCCAGAAATGAAACAAGTGAGGTCTTTCATGAGTGAGTCATTGAATCATTCACTCAAGAGATTTGTTCAAAAACACTGATTCAGCCAGTAATGAAACAAGTGAAGTCTTTATGGATGAGTCATTGAAAAATTCACTCAAGAGATTTGTTCAAAAACACGGATTCATCCAGTAACAAGTGTCGTATTTATGAGTGAGTCACTGAATCATTCATTCAAGAGATTCATTCAAAAACACTGATTCATCCAGTAATGAAACAAGTGAAGTCTTTATGAGTGAGTCATTGAATCATTCATTCAAGAGATGTGTTTAAAAACACTGATTCATCCAGTAATGAAACAAGTGACTTATTTATCAGTGAGTCATTGAATCTTCAAAATGTTTTAAAAGAATGAATTCAAAATAAATATTATTTTAAATATCAAGTAATATTAACCTCCAGTAAATTCCATGTTATTTTGTTTAGTTGTCTGTTCATGATAAAAAAAATTGTGATTCTTAATTTATCCAGAATCGTGCAGCTTTAATAAACAATGAACTTGTGACGCCCGCGCAAGATGGAAACGGTTCAGAAATGAGAGGATCCAGTTCTTTCTGTGATTTTATGTCAGACTGAATGAGATCAGAAATGTCCTTATTGGGTTTTAATGAAAATCTCGACATGTGCAAACAACTTACTCAGATAATAAGTGATGTGTCAATCTCCGGCTCATTGTGTCTGGCTCTGGTTTTCAGACAGTGCAGAGAAGAACGTTCCTGCCATGCCCGGTTCCCCAGTGGATGGAAAGACTCATTCCAGACCAACCGTCTCCATCATGCCCCCTCTGCCCTCCATCAACCCCAGCGGACCTCGTCCCGCAGCCTTCTCCACCACAGCATGTGAGACTCAAACCTGCATGCTCTCCGGACTGTATGTTGGCATCAGTGTGTCCCTTAGGATGCATGCAATTGCAGTTTATGTTTCACTTGACCTTCCATTTCCAGAGTGATGAAAGTCATGTGTGGCATACTAGATGTTTGAGATTGAGGAATCATGCATTTTGTTCTGTGTGCTATGTTTTAGGGCTGCACAATATATCGAAATTATCGAAATATCGCAAATGTATATATCGCAATATGCATATCGCAACGGTACGCAATATCTGAATGATTTTAATGCTACTTCAACATTGTGAAAAGTGTATGTTTTAGGTCAACACATATAGCAGAGAATAGACTGAGCACACGACTGTTACTAATGTGACTTGCTTGAGGTTAAAAAGAGTTATTAAACGCAATAACTTGCGGAATTTTACACACTTAAAGCAATCGAATATCGCATTATTTAACAAGGATATCGCATTTTTCTTCAATATCGCACAGCCCAACTATGTTTAGTTGGCAGTATATACTGAGAAGTATTCACTCCTAAGGAAAAAGATGAGTTTTCTACTTAAAGCGGATGAATCGGAGACTTAAGCTTTAGTTATTAAATGCATATAAATAGAATTTCAATGCAATGCAGTACTTACACAAACAGCATGAGACCTTTGTGCATGTGTGATAGGATGTCCCAATACTGGGACACACTCGAAATACATACTTTAAGTGCTTTTACATTTAATTATTTAGCATGCATGTTTATGCAAAACAACTTAAAATGAGGACAAAGTGATTTTCACAATAGGAGCAAACCAGAGCAAACTATAGCAAAAGTGTATAGACAACTGTGAAAGAAGGAGTCTTTGTTTATGATTATGCAAACATAATCGCAACACTTCACAAATTCTTTTGAGCTTGTATGATCATTTATGTGGCGAAAAACAGGTTATTATCATTAACAAATATTGTTATTGAAGTAAAAATTTAAGTGATGCTAAAATAAGATAAAATATGATTATGACATGGAAAAACTTTTAAAAAAAAATTTAAACTAAAAATCATAAATTGATTGAAAATCTAACTGAAATAAGTTTAAATTGAATCACTAAAATGAATAACTGGAAATAAAAAATAAAACTGAAAAAAAAATAATAATAACTTAAACCTAAATAGTAATATAAAAAACTGAAAACATTCAATAAAAGTTAATTCTATTTTAAAACTATAAATAACCCTAACGTGTTTTCAGATCATTGCTTACATTGTATCCCAAGTCTAACCGCATTGTCTGTTTGTGCAGTGACCAATGGGATCAATCATTCCCCGCCGATGCTCAACGCCGTTCCCTCGCCGCCTCAGCGCTACAGCAACGGCCCGTCCTCATCATCTTCCTCCTCGCTGGCCAATCAGCAGCTTCCGGCCACCTGTGGCGCGCGGCAGCTGAGCAAACTGAAGCGCTTCCTCACCACACTGCAGCAGTTCGGCAACGACATCTCGCCCGAGATCGGAGAGAGCGTCCGAAACCTGGTGCTCGCTTTAGTGGTACGTCATTGAATCATTCACTCAAGAGATTTGTTTAAAAACACTGATTCATCCAGTAATGAAACAAGTGAAGTCTTTATGAGTGAGTCATTGAATCATTCTCTCAAGAGATTTGTTCAAAAACACTGATTCATCCAGTAATGAAACAAGTGAAGTCTTTATGAGTGAGTCATTGAATCATTCATTCAAGAGATTTGTTTAAAAACACTGATTCATCCAGTAATGAAACAAGTGAAGTCTTTATGAGTGAGTCATTGAATCATTCACTCAAGAGATTTGTTTAAAAACACTGATTCATCCAGTAATGAAACAAGTGAAGTCTTTATGAGTGAGTCATTGAATCATTCTCTCAAGAGATTTGTTCAAAAACACTGATTCATCCAGTAATGAAACAAGTGAAGTCTTTATGAGTGAGTCATTGAATCATTCATTCAAGAGATTTGTTTAAAAACACTGATTCATCCAGTAATGAAACAAGTGAAGTCTTTATGAGTGAGTCATTGAATCATTCACTCAAGAGATTTGTTTAAAAACACTGATTCATCCAGTAATGAAACAAGTGAAGTCTTTATGAGTGAGTCATTGAATCATTCATTCAAGAGATTTGTTTAAAAACACTGATTCATCCAGTAATGAAACAAGTGAAGTCTTTATGAGTGAGTCATTGAATCATTCACTCAAGAGATTTGTTTAAAAACACTGATTCATCCAGTAATGAAACAAGTGAAGTCTTTATGAGTGAGTCATTGAATCATTCATTCAAGAGATTTGTTCAAAAACGCTGATTCATCCAGTAATGAAACAAGTGAAGTCTTTATGAGTGAGTCATTGAATCATTCACTCAAGAGATTTGTTTAAAAACACTGATTCATCCAGTTATGAAACAAATGAAGTCTTTATGAGTGAGTCATTGAATCATTCACTCAAGAGATTTGTTTAAAAACACTGATTTATCCAGTAATGAAACAAGTGAAGTCTTTATGAGTGAGTCATTGAATCATTCTCTCTAGAGATTTGTTTAAAAACACTGATTCATCCAGTAATGAAACAAGTGACGCATTTATGAGTAAGTCATTGAATCATTCATTCAAGAGATTTGTTCAAAAACACTGATTCATCCAGTAATGAAACAAGTGACGTCTTTATGAGTGAGTCATTGAATCATTCATTCAAGAGATTTGTTCAAAAACACTGATTCATCCAGTAATGAAACAAGTGAAGTCTTTATGAGTGAGTCGTTGAATCATTCATTCAAGAGATTTGTTTAAAAACACTGATTCATCCAGTAATGAAACAAGTGACGCATTTATGAGTAAGTCATTGAATCATTCATTCAAGAGATTTGTTCAAAAACACTGATTCATCCAGTAATGAAACAAGTGACGTCTTTATGAGTGAGTCATTGAATCATTCATTCAAGAGATTTGTTCAAAAACACTGATTCATCCAGTAATGAAACAAGTGAAGTCTTTATGAGTGAGTCGTTGAATCATTCATTCAAGAGATTTGTTTAAAAACACTGATTCGTCCAGTAATGAAACAAGTCTTTATGAGTGAGTCATTGAATCATTCACTCAAGAGATTCGTTCAAAAACGCTGATTCATCCAGTAATGAAACAAGTGAAGTCTTTATGAGTGAGTCATTGAATCATTCATTCAAGAGATTTGTTCAAAAACACTGATTCATCCAGTAATGAAACAAGTGAAGTCTTTATGAGTGAGTCATTGAATCGTTCACTCAAGAGATTTGTTCAAAAACACTGATTCAGCCAGTAATGAAACAAGTGAAGTCTTTATGAGTGAGTCATTGAATCGTTCACTCAAGAGATTCGTTCAAAAACACTGATTCAGCCAGTAATGAAACAAGTGAGGTCTTCCATGAGTGAGTCATTGAATCATTCACTCAAGAGATTTGTTCAAAAACGCTGATTCATCCAGTAATGAAATAAGTGACGCATTTATGAGTGAGTCATTGAATCATTAATTCAAGAGATTCGTTCAAAAACGCTGATTCATCCAGTAATACATGTTTGCATGAGCAGAATTCGGTCATATGTGGAACGGCTTACCAAGCAATGTCTTTTTCCCCCTCAGAATTCCACCGTCACCATTGAAGAGTTTCACTCCAGACTGCAAGAAGCCACAAACTTCCCCTTAAGGCCGTTCGTCATACCATTCCTAAAGGTACAGGGCCAATAAATTGTCATTTACTCACCCTTGTGTCGTATCCCAGATAACAAATTCCCATTAAGTTATGATTAAGGGAAAGTTCACACAAAAATGAAAATTATCCCATGATTTACTCCCCCTCAAGTCATCTGAGGTGTATATGACATTCTTCTTTCAGACGAATATAATCAGAGTTATATTAAAAAAGTCCAGGCTAATCCAAACTTTATTTAGTGCAGTAATAGTTGCTCTGTTTTTGAAGTCCATAAAAAATGCATCTGTCCATCGAATAACTGCTCCACGCGGCTCTGGGGTGTTAATAAAGGCCTTCTGAAGCAAATCGATGCGTTTGATATCTGTGATGCAGGAAACGTGGACAAAATGGCAGAATCCATTCATAAAAATGGAACTTACTGTATAATGCAGATTCAGAATGTCACAGAATTTGTCACATTTTGGATGAAAGGGGCATAAGTTCACCCAAAAATGTAAATTATGTGATCTTTTATACTCACCCCCTCATGTTGTTCCAAACCCATAATACCGCTTTACTCATATTGATTAGTTTTACGTTCTCTTTATGAACTTTTCTGAAGCGTCAAAGTTAATTAGACTGTCAATGGAGGGACAGAAATCTCTCAGATTTCATTCAAATTTCTTCATTTGTGTTCCTAAGATGAGTGAAAGTCAGTAAAATTGTATTTAACCATTAAAGGTACAGTGTGTAATATTTACGAGGATATATTGAAAGAAATGCAATATAATATACATAACGTTTTCAGTGGTGTAGACCTTACATAATGAACCGTTATGTTTTTATTACCTTAGAATGAGCCGTTTCTATCTACACACACCGCGGGTCTCCTTACAGTCGCCATTTTGCACCGCCATGTTTCTACGGTAGCCCTAAACGGACAAACTTCTCACTCACTCTCTGCTGTCTCAGATGACATTTTTGTCCTGTGACGGCCACCGTAGCTTCTCTTCGAAAGGGAGGGGTGAGCGGTGGGTGATTGCAATTCTCAACCTCACCACTAGATGCCGCTAAAATTCACACACTGCACCTTTAAAGCAGTCCAGAAATATTAAAACAGATTTCATAGGGCCCTACATTGAATAGCATGCACTGCAAAAAATTATGTTCTTCCAGGATTTTTGTTTTCCAGCACAAATTCAAAACATCCTTAGATCAAGATGTATTTAATGTAGGGCTGTCTAAAGATTAATCGCGATTAATCGCATCCAAAATAAAAGTTTGTGTTTACATAATATATGTGTGTGTACTCTGTTAATTATTATTTATATATAAATACACACACATTCATGTATATATTTAAGAAATATTTGCATGTATATACTGTATATACATTTATATAATCTATAATCTATATAAATATAAATGTTTTATATATTAAAAAATAATATTTTTTTCTTAAATATATACATGCTTGTGTGTGTATTTATATATAAATAATAATTAACAGAGTACACACACATATATTATGTAAACACAAACTTTTATTTTGGATGTGATTAATCGCGATTAATCTTTTGACAGCCCTAATTTAATGACATGCAAAATGAAGAAATGTAACAAAATTAAGTGCGTTTGTGTTTTAAAACAAGAACAAATATCTGTCTTTGGGTATGAAAATGACTTGCTTTTGAATTAAGTCGATTTTTATGAACGCATCGGCAGATATTTGTTCTCGTTTTAATCATTCCCAAGATTTATTTCCTCAAACTTTAAGCCATGTTTGGTCAAATGAATGAAAAGGTTATGGAGATTGTGTTCAAACTTTGAAGTGTCACTAATAAAACTCGTTGTGTGCTTAGACGTTTACATTTCGAGAACATCAATGTGTTCCTTACATTTTCTTTAATTGGTCTTAAAAACGTTACTGGAAGAGCTTTGAGTTCAGAGAGCGTTCCCTGTTTCACTCCAAAAAGACAATAAAACAGTCCATATGAAAGCAGTTTTGGTGATATTAGTGAATCCCTGGAAGGATAAAACAGCAGTGTGAGAAAACACCACGCGGAAAGTGGAAGGCATCTAATATTTCCTCCGGTGATTTATGGAGCAGACGGAGACTTCCGAGAATTCCAGGCGGTCGGAAGTGTGAAACACGACTATAAACCGTTGCAGGTTGTTTTTACGGGGCCTGCGCAGCATATGGAGCTCGGCAGCGGTTGACACAGTTGTCCGGGAATATTTGCCTGCGCAAAAAACGAGAGAACATGAATGACAGGCGGCATATGTGAGAGGAGGGCGAAGTTAATCATGAACAGAGATGTTTGTCGTGCTTGTAATAAAAACTAGAGATTCTTCTTGTCCTCGTTTAGAAAACATTTTAAAGCATTCCAGGCGCTTTTCTTCGGGTCTCATGTTAAATATATTCTGTGAACACAGAGTTGTAATGATTATCACCAGTACTAAATTATATTGTGATTGGGATAGCATCATCATCATCAGTAAATATGACTAATACAGCTAAAATCAGAAGCATTTATATCATTTCATGCAAAGCACAGTGAGACCAGCCGCATTTATTCATGTTTTATTTCATCTCATTTAAACACATATAGGCTACTAATACAAATCCATCACTAAAACAACCTAAGAATCTAAGAACCACATTTGAACTTTTCTAAAACTAGCCATGTTTAAAATACTTTTAATATCCAGAAGCAACTTATTCCATTCTTGAGCCTCTGAGTATTCAAAATACCTATTTTTAAAATGACATAATGTTATATCTTTGCCTAGCAATATAACAATATTTCTCACAAATAAGTATTAAAATATGTAACCAATCAAGATGTCTAAAATGGGATATATCGACATGTGTAAAACCTAAAACCAACCGTATCAATTTATTTTGAGATTTTTGTAACTTATCCAACCATACACGAGACCCATCAGACATCCAAGAAATGCATGCATACTCAAAAGGACATTAAACTTGAAACTCAAAATCACTTTAAATTGTTAAAGTGTTAAAATTGTTTATCGATAAAACGAACATATCTAGCAAGAAATGTTGTCCTAGCATTAACCTTACCTGAAGTTTTAATAGCCATTGTTGCATTACTTAAATCATTGTCAAGGACACATCCAATATTACACAATTTACTTTTAGACTCAAATTATATAGACTATAATATAGTATTTTACACTCTAAAAAATGCTGGGTTAGAAATAACCCAAGTTGGGTTGAAAATGGACTAACCCAGTGTTTGGGTTGTTTTAACCCAGCAATTGGGTTGTTATAACCCCGAAATTGGGTTGTTTTAAGCAAACATTTAACCCAACCGCTGGGTTAAAACAATCCAATTGCTGGGTTAGTCCATTTTCAACCCAAATTGGGTTATTTTTAACCCAGCATTTTTTAGAGTGTAACAACATCATTGTCTGAAACAGCCAAACAAAATCATCAGCATATAAAAACATAATTACAATCACAAACTGCTGGCATATCATTAATGTATAAGAGGAACAAAAGGGGGCCTAACACAGAGCCCTGAGGAACTCCATTATTAATAATTGCTTCCTCAGAGAGAATCCCATCAATTTCTGAAAATCATAAATTAGAATATCAGACTTATTATAAATTAGACTATTAGAAAATTCATAAATTAGACTATTAGCAAACGAGTCATTGCACAAGAATTTTAAAAAAAGTCTAATTTTACGTCTGAGCATTCCAATGCACAGGTATTTTCATAACAACATGAGCCGCCTGGAATGAAGAATATGATGAGCATGATTGATATTCAAAATGGAAGGCAAGCGCTGCTTTGTTTATGTTTTGTAAACCTGCAGTCCTAGTCTTGGGCTGCATCCAGAATCACACACCTCCCTACTTTATAGAAGGCGAAAAACAGTATGTAACACAAAGGAGTATGCACTCTAAAAAATGCACTCTAAGCAATTGGGTTGTTTTAACCCAGTGAATGGGTCGTTTTAACCCAGCGGTTGGGTTAAATGTTTACTTAAAACAACCCAATCGCTGGGTTAAAACAACCCAATTGCTGGGTTAGTCCATTTTCAACCCAACTTGGGTTGTTTTTAACCCAACATTTTTTAGAGTGTGTCCGAATTCACAGCTCCCGGATGACCTTTAAAAGTGTGCATATGATGGACACTTGACTGTCCCATGAGGCCACAGCAGAGGATTCATGAATGGCAGTGACGCTGGTTGGTCATGTGATAATGACAATGGCGAATGTAGCGCGTCGGGATTACATTCATACTACACTCTAAAAAATTCTGGGTTAAAAACAACCCAAGTTGAGTTGAAAAGGTACTTACCCAGCAATTGAGTTGTTTTAACCCAGCGATTGGTTTGTTTTAAGCAAACATTTAACCCAACCGCTGGGTTAAAACAACCCAATTGCTGGGTTAAAACAACCCATTTACTGGGTTAAAACAACATAATTGCTGGGTTAGTCCATTTTCAACCCAACTTGGGTTGTTTTTAACCCAGAATTTTTTAGAGTGTAGTTATCCCGACGCACTACATTTTCCATTGTCATTATCATATGACCAAGACCTATACCTTCAAGATATAGAGTATAAGCATAGATGTCTCGTCCGCGCTGCTGGCCAATGGAGGTCAGCGTCCGCACCTGGCGGCCATCTTGTCACAGTCAGCTCGCTCACTCATAACATTGCGTTTTCATGGTGCTTGCACTTTTTAAATAACCATAACTTGCTCAATTTTCTACCGATTTGCAAACTGTTTGGTTTGTTATAAACGACAGAGATGTAGATGATTCATAATTTGTTCAAGCATCCAGAATTATAGCCACGTTAATATCGTTTGTAAGAAACCAAACCATTTGTAAATCCGTCAAAATTTCAGTGAGATGAGAGTATTTGTGTTCAGATCACTCGCCTTACATCAGGAGCCACAGAGCCCTGCCTGTGACAAGATGGCCGCCGCTGATGACGTTAGAGACTCCGCCGTAAGACATCTAGCCTTTATTATGGATATCTATGGCTATAAGTCATGAAATATCATCTTATGTTATTATTTTTCCACAAGAGGTCGGCAAAGACACCCAATGGGAGATATTTTGAGCTGAATTAACATGGTTATGCATGAAATTGCGAGTTATTTTGAGAATGTGCGTAGGTTATATATTAGGGGAGCGCGGGGCACAACCTAACGCGGGGTTAGTTGTAACACGCATGTTTTAACCCTTTCCACACATGCCAGAATGACGAAACTTAGTGTATTTACTAGTTGCCATATCAACATTATTTAGAGAAAAAATAGCGCCAAAATTAAAAAATCTCTGGAAGATATCACTGAACATGTATTTAACCATAGCAAAAGTAAATTTCTTACTTAAGTTTAGTTTTCATCTCTGTTTTTTGTGTTTATTTAAAATAAGACAAATCCGATATAATTGTAATCTTATATCTGTTATTTAACAGTTGAGATCGTTCTTTAATGCTTATCTAACAGCAGAAGACACGAGCCGCGATTTAAATCCCAGTTGTGACAGTTGAGATCGTTCTTTAATGCTTATCTAACAGCAGAAGACACGAGCCGCGATTTAAATCCCAGTTGTGCAGATGGGGTGTGTTGTAACACTGCGTTACAATGAGCCCCTATTAGAAATATGCCATTATATTCTATACTTTTATGAATTATTTTGAGAAACCATGAGAAAAGGGTGAATAATGACTGAGAGTTAATGTTCAGAAATTATTCATTATTATTTTTGTTTTTAACTATGCTGTTTAGCTGTATTTAGCGATGTGTTTGTAGTCAAACTCAAAAATGCTTATGTTTTTAATGATTAAAAAATGCTTTTTATATTTTAAAAAGTTAATAATGGGATTTTGTTGACAAAATATTTTTGTTTGTCTTGTATATTTTTTTGATTATATCAGGTAACATTTTAAGCTGTTATTTGGTCATGTTACATTGTGCCCCACCACATGTTACAATGTACCCCACCCATGGGGCATGTTGTCACATTTCACTTCCATTCTTTTGGGGTAAATCAAGAAAAAAGTAAACACTGTATTAATGAAACAAAACCACATAATTGTACTAGACATGTGTGCAATTAATGTGGGAAACAATAAATACTCTGAACCCCAAGTGGATTTACACAAACTGAGAAAGTCAAAAAGCGTTAGGTTGTGCCACGCTCTCCCCTATTTATTGATGAAATTGAGTAATTTAAAGGTAAATTAAATAAAAAATCGCATTAAAATATTATCAGAATGATATGAAATAAGCTTTCGGGAGTAAAATGAAGTATAAATAGGGCTCGAGGGAAGGATGAGGGTTAATCTCTCTTCATCGGGTTGGTGTGTCACAGCCTTTACCGAGAGAAAGAGATATGCAAAGTAATTTCTGGTTTTGAAAGGCTTTACATGAGAGTGTATTTTCCCCTTGTGTTTGCCAGATGTTTTAACAGAGCAGTCTGATATTCTTCATACGTTCACGTTAGTAATCAAACTCACGCTCGTCATATAAGAAATGGGTCTGTTTTGTTTCATCTCGGCGATTGTTTCTCATCCGCCTGTGGCTGAAGTGTTTTCATATGAAAGATTTATGGACTATTTTGACGAGATGTTGGTGAAAGTGGAGCTTTAACAGCGAGCCGAACGCGCGGTGACGCTGAGCAGACGCCTCGGGCGCGGCTGCTTTGAGTTTGCATGCGCGTCGCGGCTCCTCCGAGTCTGTCGAGGAAGAAATCTTTTTGACCTTTATCTCCGCTCTTATCAGGAAAAATGCAAAAAAATGTGGAGGTCATTGATTAGTTTAGACCACTTAAGAAAATGCTTCCAAAGTGGGTTAGACTAGCAGTTTTCCATCTGGTTGATGCTTGTCGTGATCAGAACGCATTACAAGTAACTTGACTTACGTAATAATATTACTTTTTCCAAGTAACTAGTAAAGTAACGCATTACTTTTCAAATTTACAACAAAAGTTACTTTTTCACATTATTTTGACTGACAGCTCTCCTGCCCCCATGTTGAGAGAAATGAGTGCAGAGGTGTGTGTGTGTGTGTGTGTGTGTGTGTGTGTGTGTGTGTGAACATGATGGTTATTGTAGTTCTAGACTAAATGTGAGCATTTATTTATCTCACTTGCACAATAAAGATTCTGTCCTCCTCAACATGAATAAAATCAGTCAAATGCAAAATCAGAGTACTGTGCAAACCTCCAATAATTCAATTTTAAATAAAACAACTCTTTTTATGCATAATCTACCTTTATATTTAATTTACCAATGTCTTGCTGCTGACCTTTGATGATGAAAATGACTAGATTTTTTGTTTTTATTGGTAAAACTTAGGGCTGTCAAAAGATTAATTGCGATTAATCGCATCCAAAATAAAAGTTTGTGTTTACATAATATATGTGTTAATTATTATTTATATATAAATACACACACAAGCATGTATATATTTAAGAAAAAAATATCCATCCATCCATCATCTTCCCCTTATCCGGTGCCGGGTCGCAGGAGAAAAAAATATAAAAATATTATTTATTATAGAAATATTATTTATTATATTATAGAAAAATATTATAGAAAAAAATATTATTTTTATATATAAAACATTTATATTTATATATTATAGATTATATAAATGTATATACAGTATATACATGCAAATATTTCTTAAATATATACATGAATGTGTGTGTATTTATATATAAATAATAATTAACAGAGTACACACACATATATTATGTAAACACAAACTTTTATTTTGGATGCGATTAATCGTGATTAATCTTTTGACAGCCCTAGTAAAACGTTTTTCTCCTGCATCCTATTCTTCCATTATCCAGAGCTGCGCCCTCTACTGTTCATGCGTCAATTTGCATTTTTACCTCGGCCTGTGGCTTATTATTTCAATTTTGGTATGAAGAGGTCTTTACTATTGCACAAAAATATAACTTTTTTGTTATTAAAAAAAAAACAAAAAAACAAGCCCAGCCCAGGTGAGAAAAAGTAACGCAAAAGTACCGTAACGCATTACTTTTCTTAAAAAGTAACTAAGTAACTCAATAAGTTACTTTTTAAGGGAGTAACGCAATATTGTAATGCATTACTTTTTAAAGTAACTTTCCCCAACACTGGTCGTGATTTACTGTACTGTCCTCCACACACACACACACACAGGCCAACCTGCCGTTACTGCAGAGGGAGCTTCTCCACTGCGCCCGCGCCGCTAAACAGACTCCGGCCCAGTACCTGTCCCAGCACGAGCACCTCCTGCTCAGCACCACCGTCCCGTCTCCGGCTGACTCCAGCGAACTCCTGCTGGAGCCCAATGACAGCAGCAAACGCCACAGTCCCAACCGGTATGAGCACGCACACACAACCTACACACTACACCAGGAGTTATCAGATCTACCGCACTTATACAGCTGTAAGAAAAATAATCTGTGAAAATGTGAGAGATCATACAAAATGCATGCTATTTTTTATTTAGTGCTGTCCTGAATAAGATATTTCACATTTAAGGTGTTTACATATAGTCCACAAGACACAAAACAGCTGAATTTATTAAAATAACCCGTTCAAAAGTTTATGAACCCTTGATTCTTGAACCTGTGCGTCGTTCCCTGATGATCCACGGCTGTGTGTGTGTGTGTGTGTGTGCGTGTGTGCGTGTGTCGTTTCCTGAGGATTCACGGCTGTGTGTGTGTGTGTGTGTGTGCGTGTCGTTCCCTGAGGATTCACGACTGTGTGTGAGTGTGTGTGAGTGTGAGTGTGTGTGTGTGTGTGTGTGTGAGTGTGTGTGAGTGTGTCGTTGATCCACTGATGATCCACGGCTGTGTGTGTGTGTGTGTGTGTCGTTGATTCACTGATGATCCACG
>NC_137110.1:49833179-49840679 GCF_949357685.1 Gobio gobio | reverse complement strand
ATCTCCTCCTCCTCCTCCTCCTCCTCCTCCATCTCCTCCTCCTCCATCTCCTCCATCTCCTCCTCCTCCTCTATCTCCTCCTCCTCCATCTCCTCCATCTCCTCCTCCTCCTCCTCCATCTCCTCCTCCTCCATCTCCTCCTCCTCCATCTCCTCCTCCTCCTCCATCTCCTCCTCCTCCTCCTCCATCTCCTCCTCCTCCATCTCCTCCTCCTCCTCCTCCATCTCCTCCTCCTCCATCTCCTCCTCCATCTCCTCCTCCTCCTCCTCCATCTCCTTCTCCTCCTCCTCCATCTCCTCCTCCTCCATCTCCTCCTCCATCTCCTCCTCCTCCTCCTCCATCTCCTCCTCCTCCATCTCCTCCTCCTCCTCCAGCTCCTCCACCTCCTCCTCCTCCTCCATCTCCTCCTCCTCTTCCTCCTCCTCCTCCTCCTCCTCCTCCTCCTCCTCCTCCTCCTCCTCCTCCTCCTCCATCTCCTCCTCCTCCATCTCCTCCTCCTCCTCCAGCTCCTCCACCTCCTCCTCCTCCTCCATCTCCTCCACCTCCTCCTCCTCCTCCTCCTCCTCCTCCATCTCCTCCTCCTCCATCTCCTCCTCCTCCTCCAGCTCCTCCACCTCCTCCTCCTCCATCTCCTCCTCCTCCATCTCCTCCATCTCCTCCTCCATCTCCTCCTCCATCTCCTCCTCCTCCGCCTGTGAAGATCTGACGTGTCTGTGTTGTGATTTTCAGGCAGTAATGGAGGCTACCGCGAGGAACCTGTGGACCACAGACTGACGGAGAGAGAGTGGGCGGAAGAGTGGAGACATCTGGATCATGTAAGATTGGATTTATTAATAATTCTTACCTGAAGTGCAGCGCTGGTAAAGTAGTGAGACAGTGAATCTCTCAAAGCCTGTCAAGAACATGTTTGCTTTGTGTGTTGCTTGAAAAATCAAGAATAAATATATTTTTTAAGTGTTATTTTAGTGTAATTTATGTTCTATGATGATATTTATTAATATTTTTAAGCTTTTATTTTGTTTTTTATTTATTTATTTATTTTTAATTCTATATTTTAGTTTTAATAAAATTATTTCATGTTTGTTTAAGTTTTTAAAATGTTGGAATAATTTTAGTTAGACTGTAAAAAAAAAATTTTTTTTTTAAAGTAAGTAACCTGGTTGCCTTAATTTTGAGTTCATTGAAATTAAAAATTTGAGTTAATACAATGAACATTTGAGAATCGACATCACCCATTATTAAAATATGTTGTATTGCGTAATTGTGTGTTTTATTTGTAATAATGCAGTGAAACATGCCAAAATTGTGCTATTTTCATGATTTATCACAACATTTTTTTAAATTATGTGGTTCAGATACAATAATATTTTGAGTTTCTATTTATTAAACCAATTTCCTTCATTGCATTAACTCAAATTATTAATTTCAATGAACTCAAAATTTTAAGGCAACCAGGTTACTTACTTTTTTAAGTTAAACCAACACTATTTTTTTACAGTGTAGTAATAACACTGATTTGTTTTAAGAAATAGTTTTTTTATTTGATATATTTTAGTGTTTTTGCGTTGTACAATTATGAAAATTAATCTCATTCTCAATACTTTAATGCAAAATTGTATATCATTTAACTGAAGTATTTATACATCATGATTGTATTTGTTATGTCTTTAAATATATGATGATTTAAATAAGCAATTTTTACTTTAATCAGAATCATAATGAGAATAAGAAACAAACTCAAAAACTAAACATGCAATAATGAGAGTTTGGGAAGAAACGTGTTCAATTCTTCAATCTTGAATCTCTATAGTCTGTGAGATTCTCCCAGTAATATCATGGCTAATGAATATTGCAGTCATGTTATAATGTAATTGTGGTAAATGTTTCTGTCTCTGGTTGTAGGTGCTGAACTGCATTGTGGACATGGTGGAGAAGACGCGGCGTTCTGTGAGCGTTCTGCGGCGCTGTCAGGAGTCGGACCGCGAGGAGCTCAATTACTGGCGGCGACGCTCTAACCCGCACGAAAACGACACACGCAAGAACGGCACGACTTCAGGGAACTTCAGCAAAACACACAGCCCTCTCTCAGGAGAGGGACTCAACGCAGGTGAGACGCCATCACAGACACCAAAGACCTTTCAAAGCACAGCCACACATTTTGCAGAATTGGGACTTCATCAAATATGGGGAAAATTATATATGTATATATATATTAGTGCTGGGCATCGATAAAAAAAATTAACTAATTAATCACACTTTTTTCTGTAATTAATTAAAGTTTTTAATATTTTGATATTGTAATAATTTCAGTTACTCTCCAAATTAATGTATTAACAATTTAAAGACAGCATATTTTAAATATGTGTTGTATTGTCATATTTTTTATGAATGAAGGCCAGTATCACTGATACTAAAGTGTCTATGAAACATTAATGACGTTACATTACAGTATAACTGAAAGCTCCCAATTTCAACATTTATTAGGCTTTAAAAAACAACTTTTAATTCAAGTGAATTTAAAACAATCTTTAGGCTACATAAACCCAAAATAATAAATGTTATATTTACCCATGGCCTTCCCTGTTATAGATATACAGAAATGTAATAGTTATCTTTCTTAACTGCATAAATAATAAATGAAATATAGATGAATCATCATTAAAGCTACAATTTTCTCTGTTCCCGTTGTTCTTTGATGAACATTAATGACATCATCATCAGTGCTACTGTCACTTTAAGAACAGCCGCGGATCTCACGCGCTGTCCCGCGCATCTCATTTCCTCACAACTCTTTAAGTTCATTTAAGACGTTATTTAACTAATTTAAGACTCCTAATATGAGAATACTCAAAATCCTCTGTGTTATTGTTTGTTCAAGAGCAAAAGAGAACTCGATGTGAGCAGGAAACTGACGCGAGTCTATCTATGCGTCGAGTGTGTGTGTGTGTGTGTGTGTGTGTGTGTGTGTCCCTTGATTAGATGAAATGAGACGCATCCACACAGACAGGACACTCACACACACACACACACACACACACAGGACATTGGCACTTGTGTCTTGTGGAAGCATTTACATGAATAGGAGCGTGATGATGATCATGTAACGTTAAGCAAAAATGTATATAAAAACGGACGCTGCGTTATTTGCGTTAAATATTTTAATTGCGTTAAGCTGAAAAAATTAATCGCCCGCGTTAACGTGTTAATTTTCCCAGCCCTAATATATATATAGGCAAGTTTATTTGTATAGCACATTGCATACACAGTGGCAATTCAAAGTGCTTTACACAGAAATGAAGTTAAAATATTCATAATATACACTAGGGATGCAACAATACAGTTAGTCCACGGTTCAATACATACCTCGGTTTTTAACCATGGTTTTCGGTTCGGTTCTGATGGTTTGTCACATCAGTTTTTTGCTATTCTATTCTTAGCCGACAGGAACAGCAGGAGGTTAAGGACAGAAAATTAAAAAAAAATTATTGCAATACTATTTCTTTATTTTACTTAAAAGAATTGAATAACCATACTTAAACTTAAAACTTTACTTAAAAAAACCCTTGTACACATTCCTAGTGTATTGTATAATATAAAATAAATATATTAGGGCTGTCAAAAGATTAATCGCGATTAATCGCATCCAAAATAAAAGTTTGTGTTTACATAATATCTGTGTGTGTGTGTACTCTGTTAATTATTATTTATATATAAATACACACACATTCATGTATATATTTAAGAAATATTTGCATGTATATACTGTATATACATTTATATAATCCATAATATATATAAATATAAATGTTTTATATATAAAAAATTATATTTTTTTCTTAAATATATGCATGCTTGTGTGTGTATTTATTTATATATAAATAATAATTAACAGAGTACACACACATATATCATGTAACAACAAACTTTTATTTTGGATGCGATTAATCGCGATTAATCTTTTGACAGCCCTAAAATATATATAAAGATTTACACTGGCAGCTCATAGCTGTACAGCAGCATTTAAGTATGAAATTAAATGAATAAATGTAAAAACAAAACACTACATAGACTTCACTATAAAATGTAAACTGATTCTTATTAAAGCTGCTCTATTAGTTCTTCAGTCAAGAGCAGTGAGCGATTTTCTCTTTGTCTTTTGTTGTTGTATTAACATTAAAGGGATAGTTCACTCAAAAATGAAAATTCTGTCCTCGAGAAATGAATACAGGTTTGGAACAATATTAGATTGAGTAAATAATGACATCATTTTAGAGGTGAACTGTCCCTTTAAGAACAGCATGTTCACTATAGGCTGCGCTGCTGTCAATTTAAAGACCTCTACACATCTAATATACAGACACACGCAATTTTACTTTCACAATTTTTCAGCTCGTAGTAAAATATATGTGATGAAAAACAGGGTTATTGCTGTTAATTAAAACTAAAACTATTTTTTTTAAATTGTTAAATTGAAATAAAGCTGAAATGAAATATAAATATAAGATGTAAAAAATATTAAACTTGAACTAAAAATGAAAAATGTATTGAAAAACTCACTGAAATAAGTTCACGAAACTCACGAAAAATAATAGTAAGTAATATAATAATATATTAATACTACATAAGTATTTCTAAAATAACAAACAATCAGGGGCTCATTTAGAAACACAGACAGAGTTTGAGATGCATTTAAATTTGAGCTCATTTGCAGAGTTTGAGGAAATCATTCAGACCCCTAGTGGTGGTGATGGTGAACTACAGTACTAATATCATCCTCCCCTAACAGACAGTCGTGCGTGTGTGTGTGTGTGTGTGTGTGTGTGTGAGCCTGCTGATCGAGCAGGTGTTGTGTATTTGAGTCCAATCCGAGGGAATGTCGTCTCAAACGCTGGGCTCCTCAACGCCATCTGTGACCAAACGCTGCCCAAGAATCACCCATCACGTGCTTCCACATCCGTCCCTCCTACATGCTTCCGATGGTAATTTGCTGTAATATATTTGTTTTTCTCTCACGCAGACTCTCAGAGGGATCTCCCCCTGCGCTCCGGCTCTGGCTACGTGCCTGACGAGATATGGAGGAAAGCCGGTAAGGGCGGCAACCCAGATGCACCCTGGGAAACCTGTTTTCTCCCCTACCACCTGTTCCTCAATCACAAACCAAATGAGCTCTTTGTTCAATGTCTTGTTTTATTACGAGAAAATGCAATGCATGAAACAATGAGATCAGTTCAAATAGCGTCAAATCCATTCATTCCTGTTAGATCACACATAATCTTGATGGACATGTCATTCATCTCCTCAGAGGAAGCGGTGAATGAGGTGAAGCGGCAAGCGATGGACGAGGTGCAGAAGGCCGTGGCTGATGCCGAGCAGAAAGCCTTCGAGATGATCACAGTCGAGAGAGCCAAGATGGAGAAAACCCTCGCAGAGGCCAAGAGGAAAGCAGCGGAAGACGCCGTACAGGTCATCAACGAGCAGGAAGACTCCAGCGAGGTGAGCTCACGCCAGACCCAGAACTCAACAACTAGAGCAATATTCAAACTGGGTCCTTCTCTTCTAGCCTCCTTTTTTCTGCACATTTATGCGAGCATTAGTGCTGTTTGCCTGACCAAATCAACATTGCATTATTTCAAACTATTTAAGTAAAAGAACACTATTAGCAGCCATATATTAAATATACAGACATTACAGTATTAAAGGTGCACTATGTAACTTTTCCGTCCGCTAGAGTTTGTCTGTTCAAAGCAAAGGCGTAGTTTGATGACGGCGCGTTTGAGCGCAGAATCTTGGGACATGTGGTCTTCAGCTCACAGCCGCTGGGAAAGAATCGGGACAGGACTCGGGCAGAAATCATGTTCATGTGATTATTAACGTTACTGTAGTGAAGCAGAGCAGGACGAGTGTTGTGGAGCTGAGGAATCGCTGGAGCGATTGTTAATAAGATGAACGCAACACACGCCTCGCGAGCAGCGGGACTTTTATTATGACACAGTCGCCGGCGGGACTTTTATTATGACACAGTCGACTTTTATTATGCCACAGTCGCCCAGCGGGACTTTTATTATGCCACAGTCGCCCAGCGGGACTTTTATTATGACACAGTCGCCAGCGGGACTTTTATAATGCCACAGTCGCCAGCGGGACTTTTATTATGACACAGTTGCCGGTGGGACTTTTATGCCACAGTCGCCAGCGGGACTTTTATTATGACACAGTTGCCGGGGGGACTTTTATTTAGATTTATGAATGTTTAAGTTGAAAATTTAATTTTCCAGTCCATGTTCAAGTGAATAAATGAATTATAACTACTGCATAAATATAATTGAATGCCATAAAATCCCCTAAAAATATAAAATATTGCGGAACTAAAATACAATAATTTAATTGAAAACCCAAAAATCTGTCATTTTTGATCAACACGCTAACAGTACCAGAGGTTTAATACATTTATATTGTAATAATGCCCATAAGTCGTGGTCATTAATTAATGCGTCTCTCTCTCTGTGTGTGTGTGTGTGTGTGTGTGTGTGTGTGTGTGTGTGTGTGTGTGTGTGTGTGTGTGTGTGTGTGTGTGTGTGTGTGTGTGTGTGTGTGTGTGTGTGTGTGTGTGTGTGTGTGTGTGTGTGTGTGTGTGTGTGTGTGTGTGTGTGTGTGTGTGTGTGTGTGTGTGTTGATCAGTGCTGTTGGAACTGCGGTCGTAAGGCTTAAATAAAATTAGAAAATTGTTATTTTTCATAACAATAAATGTAAAATTGTATAAACCTTTTTCACTTCAGCGATAATCATCCAAGTGTCATCTTTAAATAGAGAACAAAAAACTTCAATCTGTGATCCAAAGCATTCGAGATTTATGAATGTTTAAGTTTGAAATTACATTTTCCAGTCCATGTTCAAGTGATTAAATGGATTATAACTACTGCATAAATATAAATGAATACCATAAAATCCCCATAAAATACAAAATATTGCGGAACTAAAATACAATCATTTATTCTATTAACTCTCACCGTCCCGCTGGCGGGACACCTGGCACTCTTTTTGTTATTGCCTTTTTTCGTATAATATATTTTAGTAATTGTCATAAATTAGCATACGAACTCAAAATTCATCCTGTGAAAACGGTTTTGAAATTGGACGTTGCGTTACCATGGAAATGGGACTTTAAATTCTTCTACTGGGCTCCTCCCCCTAGTGGGCGGTGTCTTGTTTCATATTTCAACATTTATTTTAACTACTTTATAATCAAAATCTTTTCTAATCTTGACAAAATGCATATCGTCGGAAAGGTCTGAGTCTCAAGGTTTCATATTTGGTGACCGTTTTGTGATGGAAGGGACATTTGGACAGAAATTTACAGGAAAATGCATCAAAAAAACAATCAATGGAATTTCAATGACACCCGGTGGCTATTTTTGGTATAGCGCCTTCAATTTTAGTGATATCAACTTCAAATTTGGAACACACCTTGTTTAGACATATGGCTTTGATTTTATAGTAATT
>NC_137110.1:49820679-49825679 GCF_949357685.1 Gobio gobio | reverse complement strand
GCTCCGAACCGCTGAATCGATTCGCTGATTCGGTATGCTCCGAACCGCTGAATCAATTCGATGATTCGATACGCTCCGAACCACTGAATCGATTCAATGATTTGATACGCTCCAAACCGCTGAATCGTTTCGCTGAGTTTATACTCTCCGAACCGCTGATTCGACTCGCTGATTCGCTATGCTCCGAACCGCTGAATCGATTTAATTATTCGATACGCTCCGAATCGCTGAATCGATTTAATGATTCGATACGCTCCGAACCGCTGAATCGATTCGCTGAGTTGATACTCTCCGAACCGCTGATTCGACTCGCTGATTCGCTATGCTCCGAACCGCTGAATCGATTTAATGATTCGATACGCTCCGAACCGCTGAATCGATTCTCTGATTCGATACGCTCTGAACCGCTGAATCGATACACTCCGAACCGCTGAATCGATTCTCTGATTCGATACGCTCTGAACCGCTGAATCGATACACTCCGAGCCGCTGAATCATTTCGATACGCTCCGAACCGCTGAATCGATTCTCTGATTCGATATGCTCCGAACCGCTGATTCGACTCGATGATTCGATACACTCTGAAGCTTCATGAAGCAGTGTTTTGAAATCGGTTATCACTTTTATTATTTAACGTTATTTAGGTTTTTTTGGCGCACCAAAAAAATATTCTCGTCGCTTTATAATATTAATATTGAACCACTGTACTCACATGGACTGATTTAAATATGTTTTTAGTACATTAATGGATCTTGAGTGTGTAAATTGCTTTGCTCCCTATGCAGGCCTCACCGAGCCTTCGGATTTCAACACAAATATCTTCATTTGTGTTCGGAAGATGAACGGAGGTCTTACTGATGTGGAATGACATGAGGGTGAGGAATAAATGACATTATTTTCATTTTTGGGTGAACTAACCCTTTAAAAACATATGTTGTCATAACCTATTGATCCTAGCTATATTTCTGACCATGCTGCTTCATATTCATAAATCATCCACAAACAACACATTAGAAAGTTAAAAGCTAAGATGACTGAAGAACGAAAACACACACAGAATAATCATCCAAGGTTTATTTTCATTTGATGGACTAATCCACATACAGTGAAAACCCTAAAGCAAACGGTCAGGTTTCTGTTTTTCAGTTAACAGTACAACAGCTAGCAGGTTTCCATGTTCATCAGACAATAAGACAGTCAAGCCAGGATCTTACAGAGGGACAGATCACCCTGAAATCATCTCTCCCGCATCCCAGACAGCATCAGATCCGGATCTATCTGTGAACCGTCTGGGATATGTCACTCAAACACCAGTCAATCAGAATCACTTCATGACCTGAGTGTGATTAAATGAGGCCAGAACGGGTGAAATACTCCTCGAAACTCCTCCAGGAAGGATCACAACACATCTCCAGGAAATATTCTACTCTATTCACAGTCACACTCTTATATTTCAAGCTTCTCTTGAGAAATAATTGTTGCAAATCATCTGACAATATAAATCAGCATGCAGTCAGTCTCATGTTCCAGTCTCCAGAGAAGTACTAAACGTGACTTTAAAGGTGTTAGCAGATCATTTTGCTAGAGTTATTAGTTATTTACAAGAACGCATGAATTCTTGTTATGCTCTGAGAGTCGCTGTATCTGCATCAAAGCTACTGGCTTGAAAAGCTTCATCACGGAATGGAGCAAAACACGCTTTGATTTTCTATACATGCGATTAGAATATCACACCGATGTCTGTTAGCGGCGGGTCGAGCACGATTCACGACGGGGGATTCGCTTCATGAGTGTGTCTGAATCTGAACCGGTCCGAATTTTCCCAATTACAAAGAAATTCAACACACTCTAAAAAATTCTGGGTTAAAAATAACCCAAGTTGAGTTGAAAATGGACTAACCCAGCAATCGGGTTGTTTTAACCCAGGGATTGGGTTGTTTAAAGCAAACATTTAACCCAACCGCTGGGTTAAAACACCCCAAATGCTGGGTTAGTCCATTTTAAATCCAACTTGGGTTATTTTTAACCCAGAATTTTTTAGAGTGTACAGTCGTAGCTCAACACAAGCTCTGATACATTAATATTTACACTCTAAAAAAACGTTTCAACCCATGTTTGGGTCAAATATGAACACAACTGCTGGGTTAAATGGGCCAAACATGGGCTCAAACAACCCAGCATTTTTTTTATTGTGCATAATAATATTTTGACTAATCATGCTTATTCATTCCCTGACATGGATACATTTTCTCCTCAGCTTAGTTTACCTAAACTAAAAATTGCTGGGTTAAAAACAACCCAAGTTTGGTTGAAAATGGACAAACTTATTTCAGTCGGAGGGTTGTTTTGACCCAGCGATTGGGTAGTTTTATTTAACTCCAACTGTTGTTTAAATTATAATTCTCGCTTAAAAATAACCCGAAATATGTTGGGAATATGAATAATAATTCGACAATAAACATTTATTAAATTGCTTATTAATAAATGTTCACCTTTTGATTATTACTGTTGCCTCTAGTAATTATGTCTCTGATGTTTAATTTACAACCTATTTTGGGTTCATTTTAAGCCAGCCTTACAGTAATTTTTAAACAATAGTTGGGTTAAATAAAACTGTCCAGCAAACATTTAACCCAACTGCTGAGTTTATCCATTTTCAACCCAACTTGGGTTGTTTTAACCCAGCATTTTTTAGTGCAAGTTAATTAAATCCCATCAAAACAGATCTAAAAAGCAACAAAAACTGTCCACCATTCAACTTAAAGATAAATACAGTCAAAATATGAATCTTATATTAAATAATAATACACTATATTGCCAAAAGTATTGGGACGCCCCTCCAAATTACTGAGTTCAGGTGTTCAATCACTTCATGGCTATTGTCCTGTATAATTGTATAATTTCATAAATTCAATCATATCACATGACCCATGTGAGAGAATGGGCCGCTCTCAGGAGCTCAGAGAACTCAAGCGTGGGGCCGTGATCGATGGCCACCTGTGCAATAAGTCCAAATATTATACTAAATATTTCACGCTCAACTGTTAGTGGTGTTATAACAAAGTGGAAGCGATTGGGAACAACAGCAACTCAGCCACAAAGAGCGGGGTCAGCGCATGCTGAGGGTCACAGAAGTCGCCAACTTTCCTAAGAGTCAAGAGCTCCAGACCTCCTGTGGCCTTCAGATGAGCTCAAGAACAGTGTGTAGAGCTTCATGGAATGGGTTTCCTTACATCACCAAGTGCAATGCAAAGCGTGGGATGCAGTGGGGTAAAGCGCGCCACCACTGGACTCTAGAGCAGTGAGACGTGTTCTCTGAGTGACCAATCACGCTTCTCTGTCTGACAATCCCATGGACGAGTCTGGGTTTGGCCGTTGCCAGGAGAACGGGACTTGCCTGACTGCATTGTGCCAAGTGTAAAGTTTGGTGGAGGGGGGTTTATGGGGTAGGGTTGTTTTTCATGGCTTGGCCCCTTAGTTCCAGTGAAAGGAACTCTTAATGCTTCAGCAGGACATTTTGGACAATTTCATGCTCCCAACTTTGTGGGAACAGTTCGGCCCCTTCCTGTCCCAACATGACTGACCAGTGCACAAAGCGTCGCTCCATAAAGACATGGATGAGCGAGTTTTGTGATGTCCTAAAACTTTTGGCAATATAGTGTATATTAAGTAAATTATATGAAATTGAGTATCCTTCCACTGTGGTCCATAAAAACAAAGATAGCTTATTAAATATAATTCAATATATTATTTAAAATACTTTAGCATTTATATTAATATCTTTGAACTTAAATATATATAATTTCTTTTTAATTCTGCTTTCTTAAATTCAAATCAAATAAATAAAACTATTTAAAAAATGTGTTCATTGAAATAACCATAAAATAATATAGAAATATTAGCTGAAAAACTTTAAATGAAAATTAGAAACTGAAATAAGCACTACAATTATTAACTGGAAATAATAAAAAATAAAATAAATGAAGCTTCAAATACAATCGTTTTTTTAAAAAATGCACAAAATTAAATTAAAATGAACAATACAAAATAATATTAACTAAAAACTAAACACTATTTCTGCATCCAGTTTCCAACCTCAATTCACATCCAGGAGTTAAACTCTAATGTAAAAGCATCTGAATCCACTTCTGAATGATGCACAACCCTGTTTTCTGTCAACTATCAGACAGACATCTATAAAATGCAACACAAAAAAAAGGTGTGTGTGTATGTTTGTGTGTCACACGTACAGATGATTCATCTGATTTTTTTTAGAGCTATTAATTCAAAGACACAACGGGGTCATTTTTCAGACGGGGGTTCTGTGTTTTCTGGTTGCTGTTAGTTGTTTGTCATGATCCACCAGGACGCTGTGAGGAACAAACAGGAGATATTAGAGAGATGAAGCATCATAACTCCTCATTAAAGACCGTCAGAAACGGATCAACGACGTGACGCACACACACTCTCACCTGGCATGAGCATCGTGGAGACGATCTCCGGGTCCTCCAGCATGTCTATGACGCAGCGCTGGAACATCTTACTGGCGTCAGACTGCAAATAACTGCAGAGAGAATCAGATCATATAATCAACAACATCCTCCAGATGCAAACTGAGCTGTGAGTTACATGTCGTTTAAAGGGTTAGTTCACCCAAAAATGAAAATTCTGTCATTAATTACTTCCCCTCATGTCATTCGACACCCGTCAGACCTCCGTTCATCTTCAGACACAAATGAAGATATTTTAGTGTAAATCTGATGCTCTGAAAGGCCTCCATTGGCTCAATGCACTTTACACTCTCAAGACCCTTAAAAGGTACTAAAGACGTCGTTACAAAGTCCATCTCACTACAGTGGTTCTACAATAACTTTATGAATCGGCGACAATAGTTTTTGTGCGCAAAAAAATCCTAAATAACGACTTACATAGTGATGACGATTTCAAAACACGGCCTCATGAAGCTTCGAAGCGTTATGAATCAGGGAGTCGAATCATGA
>NC_137110.1:49785679-49815679 GCF_949357685.1 Gobio gobio | reverse complement strand
AATTCAAAATGGCCGAGAGCCAAAATGGCCGATATGGTAAAATTGAATATCAGACAACTCTGAATACCGTCCTGAATCTAACGAGACAACTTTTATGATTTTTGGACAAACAGTTCAAAAGTTATAAGCAAAAATAGCCATTTTTTGTATCTCCGGGCCAGTAGGTGGCGCTGCGCCGAAACGCTGCAAGTTGCCTCAAGTCATGCTTGTGATGACATGTACCAAGTTTGGTTTGAATACGATAAAGCGTTGTGGAGATATAGCCTTATGAGTGTTTTTGCAACCGCTACGTAAAATTTGTGTGCACGTTTATCAAAAACGATTTGACGAATCAACTTGATTTGCAAGATTTTTTGTCAGCAAGGTCTGAAGATGATCTGGTTCAATTTCTGTGCAAATCGGACAAACCGTCTAGGACGAGTTCGCAAAAGTAGGTTTTTTGGAAAATTAAATATGGCGGGGAAATTATCATGACCGAAAATGACGTCATAGGATGCAATTGAATCGGCATGAGCCAATGAATGTATTATGACAAGTTTCATTATACTAAGCTAATTAAATCAAAAGTTATTAGCATTTTTGTCAAGTTTGTTATAACTTTTGACCACAAGGTGGCACTGCCCCAAAACTTTTTGAGTACCTTCAGGGCATGGATTGGAAGTCACATACCGAGTTTAGTAACAATACACTAATGCATTTGTAAAATATAGCATTTTAGCACATAATTCAAAATGGCCGACAGCCAAAATGGCCGATATGGTAAAATTGAATATCAGACGACTCGGCATGCCGTCCTGAATCTAACGAGACCACTTTTATGATTTTTGGACAAACGGTTCAAAAGTTATAAGCAAAAACAGCCATTTTTTTGTATCTCCGGACCAGTAGGTGGCGCTGCGCCGAAACACTGCATGTTGCCTCAAGTCATGCTTGTGATGACATGTACCAAGATTGGTTTGAATACGATAAAGCGTTGCGGAGATATTGCCTTAAGTGTGTTTTTGCAACCGCTACGTAAAATTTGTTTGCGCGTTTATCGCAAATGATTTGACGAATCAACTTGATTTGCAAGATTTTTTGTCAGCGTGGTCTGAAGATGATCTGGTTCAATTTTCGTGCAAATCGGATGAACCGTCTAGGACGAGTTCGTAAAAGTAGGTTTTTCGAAAAATTCAAAATGGCGGGAAAATTTTTATGACGGAAAATGACGTCATAGGGTGCAATCGAATCGTCTTGAGCAAAGGAATCAGAGGAAAAAAGAATTTTGTTTCTAGCCCTTATGGTTCAAAAGTTATTAGCATAAACATGAGTCACATTTTGGACTGATGGTGGCGCTAGAGGGATTGAGTTTGAGACTCCAAATTTGCTACGGTGACATTTCAGACTGTCCTCTATTAGTGTGCCAAGTTTCACAACTTTTTACCATACGGTTCTATGGGCTTCCATAGACTTCGTGGCGGAAGAAGAAGAAGAAGATGAATAATAAATATAGCTGCAAGCAGCAATACCGGGGCCAAGCGCAAAGAAGAAGACAAGACATGCCAAAATGGCTGGCAGTGTCAGATCAACTGGAGCAATGAGCAATTAATTACGTTTTAAGATGATTTTAAGCAAAAGGCTGAAAATGCATTGTAGTCTGAGAGTGTCAGACCAACTGCAACAATTAACAATTATACAGTTTAAGAAGATTAGGCAAAATGGCTGAAATATCATATATTGAGTCACTGATAATGTAAGTTAATGGTTTATCACTTTTGACCAATAGGTGGCACAGATACGAAATTGATGTGGTGTGGTCAGAATAAGGGAACAATGACACATGCAAAGTTTGATGCCAATATGTCAAAGCATTGCAGAGATACAGCCTCAAGAGTAATTTTGGCATAATGGCTCAACTTCGTCGCTGCGGTTTACAAAAACGGTTTCATCTATTGATGCAAAATCCCTAACTTTTTGTTGACACAGTCTGAAGATGATACGATTCGATTTTGGTGGAAATTGGACAAACGGTCTAGGATGAGTTTGAAAAAGTAGGTTTTGATCAAATAAGAACATTGAGGACAGGATGTTTGACCAAATATGGAAAAATTAGTATCTCTGTTCTCGGCATGAGCCAATGACTGTATTATGACCAGTTTCATTAAACTAGGCTAATTTAATCAAAAGTTATTAGCATGTTTGTCAATTTTGTTATAACCTCTGACCACAAGGTGGCACTGCCCCAAAACGTTTTGAGTACCTTCAAAGCATGGTGCGGAAGACATGATTTTTGGACAAACAGTTCAAAAGTTATAAGCAAAAATAGCCATTTTTTGTATCTCCGGACCAGTAGGTGGCGCTGCGCCGAAACTCTGCAAGTTGCCTCAAGTCATGCTTGTGATGACATGTACCAAGTTTGGATTGAACACGATAAAGCCTTGCGGAGATATAGCCTTATGAGTGTTTTTGCAACCGCTACGTAAAATTTGTGTAGACGTTTATCAAAAACGATTTGACGAATCAACTTGATTTGCAAGATTTTTTGTCAGCATGGTCTGAAGATGATCTGGTTCAATTTTCGTGCAAATCGGACAAACCGTCTAGGACAAGTTCTTAAAAGTAGGTTTTTTGGAAAATTAAATATGGCGGGGAAATTATCATGACCAAAAATGACGTCATAGGGTGCAATTGAATCGGCATGAGCCAATGAATGTATTATGACCAGTGTCATTATACTAAGCTAATTAAATCAAAAGTTATTAGCATTTTTGTCAAGTTTGTTATAACTTTTGACCACAAGGTGGCACTGCCCCAAAACTTGTTGAGTACCTTCAGGGCATGGAGTGGAAGTCACATACCGAGTTTAGTAACAATACACTAATGCATTTGTAAAATATAGCATTTTTTGACAAAATTCAAAATGGCCGACAGCCAAAATGGCCAATATGGTAAAATTGAATATCAGACGACTCGGCATGCCGTCCTGAATGTAACGAGACCACTTTTATGATTTTTGGACAAACAGTTCAGAAGTTATAAGCAAAAACAGCCATTTTTCGTATCTCCGGACCAGTAGGTGGCGCTGCGCCGAAACGCTGTATGTTGCCTCAAGTCATGCTTGTGATGACATGTACCAAGTTTGGTTTGAATACGATAAAGCGTTGCGGAGATATTGCCTTAAGAGTGTTTTTTCAACCGCTACGTAAAATTTGTTTGGGCGTTTATCGCAAATGATTTGACGAATCAACTTGATTTGCAAGATTTTTTGTCAACATGGTCTGAAGATGATCTGGTTCAATTTTCGTGCAAATCGGATGAACCGTCTAGGACGAGTTCGTAAAAGTAGGTTTTTCGGTTAATTAAAAATGGCGGGAAAATTTTTATGACGGAAAATGACGTCATAGGGTGCAATCGAATCGTCTTGAGCCAAGGAATCAGAGGAAAAAAGAATTTTGTTTCTAGCCCTTATGGTTCAAAAGTTATTAGCATAAACATGAGTCAAATTTTGGACTGATGGTGGCGCTAGAGGGATTGAGTTAGAGACTCAAAATTTGCTACGGTGAAATTTCAGACTGTCCTCTATTAGTGTGCCAAATTTCACAACTTTTTACCATACGGTTCTATGGGCTGCCATAGACTTCGTGGCGGAAGAAGAAGAAGAAGAAGAAGAAGAAGAAGAAGATGAATAATAAATATAGCTGCAAGCAGCAATACCGGGGCCAAGCGCAAAGAAGAAGACAAGACATGCCAAAATGGCTGGCAGTGTCAGATCAACTGCAGCAATGAGCAATTAATCACATTTTAATATGATTTTAGGCAAAAGGCTGAAAAATGCATTGTAGTCTGAGAGTGTCAGACCAACTGCAACAATTAACAATTATACAGTTTAAGAAGATTAGGCAAAATGGCTGAAATATCATATATTGAGTCACTGATAATATAAGTTAATGGTTTATCACTTTTGACCAATAGGTGGCACAGATACGAAATTGATGTGGTGTGGTCAGAATAAGCGAACAATGACACATGCAAAGTTTGATGCCAATATGTCAAAGCATTGCAGAGATACAGCCTCAAGAGTCATTTTGGCATAATGGCTCAACTTCGTCGCTGCGGTTTACAAAAACGGTTTCATCTATTGATGCAAAATCCCTAACTTTTTGTTGACACAGTCTGAAGATGATACGATTCGATTTTGGTGGAAATTGGACAAACGGTCTAGGATGAGTTTGAAAAAGTAGGTTTTGATCAAATAAGAACATTGAGGACAGGATTTTTGACCAAATATGGAAAAATTAGTATCTCTGTTCTCGGCATGAGCCAATGACTGTATTATGACCAGTTTCATTAAACTAGGCTAATTTAATCAAAAGTTATTAGCATGTTTGTAAATTTTGTTATAACCTCTGACCACAAGGTGGCACTGCCCCAAAACATTTTGAGTACCTTCAAAGCATGGTGCGGAAGACATGATTTTTGGACAAACAGTTCAAAAGTTATAAGCAAAAATAGCCATTTTTTGTATCTCCGGACCAGTAGGTGGCGCTGCGCCGAAACGCTGCATGTTGCTTCAGGTCATGCTTGTGATGACATATACCAAGATTGGTTTGAATACGATAAAGCGTTGTGGAGATATAGGCTTATGAGTGTTTTTGCAACCGCTACGCAAAATTTGTGTGCGCGTTTATCGAAAACGATTTGACAAATCAACTTGATTTGCAAGATTTTTTGTCAGCATGGTCTGAAGATGATCTGGTTCAATTTTCGTGCAAATCGGACAAACCGTCTAGGACGAGTTCGTAAAAGTAGGTTTTTTGGAAAATTAAAAATGGCGGGGAAATTATCATGACCGAAAATGACATCATAGGTTGCAATTGAATCGGCATGAGCCAATGACTCTATTATGACCAGTTTCAATATACTAGGCTAATTTATTCAAAAGTTATTAGCATTTTTGTCAAGTTTGTTATATCTTTTGACCACAAGGTGGCACTGCCCTAAAACTTTTTGAGTACCTTCAGGGCATAGCAAGGAAGTCACATACCGAGTTTAGTAACAATATACTAATGCATTTGTAAAATATAGCATTTTTTGACAAAATTCAAAATGGCCGACAGCCAAAATGGCCGATATGGTAAAATTGAATATCAGACGACTCGGCATGCCGTCCTGAATGTAACGAGACCACTTTTATGATTTTTGGACAAACAGTTCAGAAGTTATAAGCAAAAATAGCAATTTTTCGTATCTCCGGATCAGTAGGTGGCGCTGCGCCGAAACGCTGTATGTTGCCTCAAGTCATGCTTGTGATGACATGTACCAAGTTTGGTTTGAATACGATAAAGCGTTGCGGAGATATTGCCTTAAGAGTGTTTTTGCAACCGCTACGTAAAATTTGTTTGCGCGTTTATCGCAAATGATTTGACGAATCAACTTGATTTGCAAGATTTTTTGTCAGCATGGTCTGAAGATGATCTGGTTCAATTTTCGTGCAAATCGGATGAACCGTCTAGGACGAGTTCGTAAAAGTAGGTTTTTCGGAAAATTCAAAATGGCGGGAAAATTTTTATGACGGAAAATGACGTCATAGGGTGCAATGAAATCGTCTTGAGCCAAGGAATCAGAGGAAAAAAGAATTTTGTTTCTAGCCCTTATGGTTCAAAAGTTATTAGCATAAACATGAGTCAAATTTTGGACTGATGGTGGCGCTAGAGGGATTGAGTTTGAGACTCCAAATTTGCTACGGTGACATGTCAGACTGTCCTCTATTAGTGTGCCAAATTTCACAACTTTTTACCATACGGTTCTATGGGCTGCCATAGACTTCGTGGCGGAAGAAGAAGAAGAAGAAGAAGAAGAAGAAGAAGAAGAAGAAGAAGATGAATAATAATAAATATAGCTGCAAGCAGCAATACCGGGGCCAAGCGCAAAGAAGAAGACAAGACATGCCAAAATGGCTGGCAGTGTCAGATCAACTGGAGCAATGAGCAATTAATTACGTTTTAAGATGATTTTAAGCAAAAGGCTGAAAATGCATTGTAGTCTGAGAGTGTCAGACCAACTGCAACAATTAACAATTATACAGTTTAAGAAGATTAGGCAAAATGGCTGAAATATCATATATTGAGTCACTGATAATGTAAGTTAATGGTTTATCACTTTTGACCAATAGGTGGCACAGATACGAAATTGATGTGGTGTGGTCAGAATAAGGGAACAATGACACATGCAAAGTTTGATGCCAATATGTCAAAGCATTGCAGAGATACAGCCTCAAGAGTAATTTTGGCATAATGGCTCAACTTCGTCGCTGCGGTTTACAAAAACGGTTTCATCTATTGATGCAAAATCCCTAACTTTTTGTTGACACAGTCTGAAGATGATACGATTCGATTTTGGTGGAAATTGGACAAACGGTCTAGGATGAGTTTGAAAAAGTAGGTTTTGATCAAATAAGAACATTGAGGACAGGATGTTTGACCAAATATGGAAAAATTAGTATCTCTGTTCTCGGCATGAGCCAATGACTGTATTATGACCAGTTTCATTAAACTAGGCTAATTTAATCAAAAGTTATTAGCATGTTTGTCAATTTTGTTATAACCTCTGACCACAAGGTGGCACTGCCCCAAAACGTTTTGAGTACCTTCAAAGCATGGTGCGGAAGACATGATTTTTGGACAAACAGTTCAAAAGTTATAAGCAAAAATAGCCATTTTTTGTATCTCCGGACCAGTAGGTGGCGCTGCGCCGAAACTCTGCAAGTTGCCTCAAGTCATGCTTGTGATGACATGTACCAAGTTTGGATTGAACACGATAAAGCCTTGCGGAGATATAGCCTTATGAGTGTTTTTGCAACCGCTACGTAAAATTTGTGTAGACGTTTATCAAAAACGATTTGACGAATCAACTTGATTTGCAAGATTTTTTGTCAGCATGGTCTGAAGATGATCTGGTTCAATTTTCGTGCAAATCGGACAAACCGTCTAGGACAAGTTCTTAAAAGTAGGTTTTTTGGAAAATTAAATATGGCGGGGAAATTATCATGACCAAAAATGACGTCATAGGGTGCAATTGAATCGGCATGAGCCAATGAATGTATTATGACCAGTGTCATTATACTAAGCTAATTAAATCAAAAGTTATTAGCATTTTTGTCAAGTTTGTTATAACTTTTGACCACAAGGTGGCACTGCCCCAAAACTTGTTGAGTACCTTCAGGGCATGGAGTGGAAGTCACATACCGAGTTTAGTAACAATACACTAATGCATTTGTAAAATATAGCATTTTTTGACAAAATTCAAAATGGCCGACAGCCAAAATGGCCAATATGGTAAAATTGAATATCAGACGACTCGGCATGCCGTCCTGAATGTAACGAGACCACTTTTATGATTTTTGGACAAACAGTTCAGAAGTTATAAGCAAAAACAGCCATTTTTCGTATCTCCGGACCAGTAGGTGGCGCTGCGCCGAAACGCTGTATGTTGCCTCAAGTCATGCTTGTGATGACATGTACCAAGTTTGGTTTGAATACGATAAAGCGTTGCGGAGATATTGCCTTAAGAGTGTTTTTTCAACCGCTACGTAAAATTTGTTTGGGCGTTTATCGCAAATGATTTGACGAATCAACTTGATTTGCAAGATTTTTTGTCAACATGGTCTGAAGATGATCTGGTTCAATTTTCGTGCAAATCGGATGAACCGTCTAGGACGAGTTCGTAAAAGTAGGTTTTTCGGTTAATTAAAAATGGCGGGAAAATTTTTATGACGGAAAATGACGTCATAGGGTGCAATCGAATCGTCTTGAGCCAAGGAATCAGAGGAAAAAAGAATTTTGTTTCTAGCCCTTATGGTTCAAAAGTTATTAGCATAAACATGAGTCAAATTTTGGACTGATGGTGGCGCTAGAGGGATTGAGTTAGAGACTCAAAATTTGCTACGGTGAAATTTCAGACTGTCCTCTATTAGTGTGCCAAATTTCACAACTTTTTACCATACGGTTCTATGGGCTGCCATAGACTTCGTGGCGGAAGAAGAAGAAGAAGAAGAAGAAGAAGAAGAAGAAGAAGATGAATAATAATAATAAGAACGGGAACGGTTTCAATAGGTGCCTTCGCACCTTCGGTGCTTGGCCCCTAAATATAGCTGCAAGCAGCAATACCGGGGCCAAGCGCAAAGAAGAAGACAAGACATGCCAAAATGGCTGGCAGTGTCAGATCAACTGGAGCAATGAGCAATTAATCACGTTTTAAGATGATTTTAAGCAAAAGGCTGAAAATGCATTGTAGTCTGAGAGTGTCAGACCAACTGCAACAATTAACAATTATACAGTTTAAGAAGATTAGGCAAAATGGCTGAAATATCATATATTGAGTCACTGATAATGTAAGTTAATGGTTTATCACTTTTGACCAATAGGTGGCACAGATACGAAATTGATGTGGTGTGGTCAGAATAAGGGAACAATGACACATGCAAAGTTTGATGCCAATATGTCAAAGCATTGCAGAGATACAGCCTCAAGAGTAATTTTGGCATAATGGCTCAACTTCGTCGCTGCGGTTTACAAAAACGTTTTCATCTATTGATGCAAAATCCCTAACTTTTTGTTGACACAGTCTGAAGATGATACGATTCGATTTTGGTGGAAATTGGACAAACGGTCTAGGATGAGTTTGAAAAAGTAGGTTTTGATCAAATAAGAACATTGAGGACAGGATGTTTGACCAAATATGGAAAAATTAGTATCTCTGTTCTCGGCATGAGCCAATGACTGTATTATGACCAGTTTCATTAAACTAGGCTAATTTAATCAAAAGTTATTAGCATGTTTGTAAATTTTGTTATAACCTCTGACCACAAGGTGGCACTGCCCCAAAACGTTTTGAGTACCTTCAAAGCATGGTGCGGAAGACATGATTTTTGGACAAACAGTTCAAAAGTTATAAGCAAAAATAGCCATTTTTTGTATCTCCGGACCAGTAGGTGGCGCTGCGCCGAAACGCTGCATGTTGCTTCAGGTCATGCTTGTGATGACATATACCAAGATTGGTATGAATACGATAAAGCGTTGTGGAGATATAGGCTTATGAGTGTTTTTGCAACCGCTACGCAAAATTTGTGCGCGTGTTTATCGAAAACGATTTGACAAATCAACTTGATTTGCAAGATTTTTTGTCAGCATGGTCTGAAGATGATCTGGTTCAATTTTCGTGCAAATCGGACAAACCGTCTAGGACGAGTTCGTAAAAGTAGGTTTTTTGGAAAATTAAAAATGGCGGGGAAATTATCATGACCGAAAATGACATCATAGGTTGCAATTGAATCGGCATGAGCCAATGACTCTATTATGACCAGTTTCAATATACTAGGCTAATTTAATCAAAAGTTATTAGCATTTTTGTCAAGTTTGTTATATCTTTTGACCACAAGGTGGCACTGCCCTAAAACTTTTTGAGTACCTTCAGGGCATAGCAAGGAAGTCACATACCGAGTTTAGTAACAATATACTAATGCATTTGTAAAATATAGCATTTTTTGACAAAATTCAAAATGGCCGACAGCCAAAATGGCCGATATGGTAAAATTGAATATCAGACGACTCGGCATGCCGTCCTGAATGTAACGAGACCACTTTTATGATTTTTGGACAAACAGTTCAGAAGTTATAAGCAAAAATAGCAATTTTTCGTATCTCCGGACCAGTAGGTGGCGCTGCGCCGAAACGCTGTATGTTGCCTCAAGTCATGCTTGTAATGACATGTACCAAGTTTGGTTTGAATACGATAAAGCGTTGCGGAGATATTGCCTTAAGAGTGTTTTTGCAACCGCTACGTAAAATTTGTTTGCGCGTTTATCGCAAATGATTTGACGAATCAACTTGATTTGCAAGATTTTTTGTCAGCATGGTCTGAAGATGATCTGGTTCAATTTTCGTGCAAATCGGATGAACCGTCTAGGACGAGTTCGTAAAAGTAGGTTTTTCGGAAAATTCAAAATGGCGGGAAAATTTTTATGACGGAAAATGACGACATAGGGTGCAATGGAATCGTCTTGAGCCAAGGAATCAGAGGAAAAAAGAATTTTGTTTCTAGCCCTTATGGTTCAAAAGTTATTAGCATAAACATGAGTCAAATTTTGGACTGATGGTGGCGCTAGAGGGATTGAGTTTGAGACTCCAAATTTGCTACGGTGACATTTCAGACTGTCCTCTATTAGTGTGCCAAATTTCACAACTTTTTACCATACGGTTCTATGGGCTGCCATAGACTTCGTGGCGGAAGAAGAAGAAGAAGAAGAAGAAGAAGAAGAAGAAGATGAATAATAATAATAAGAACGGGAACGGTTTCAATAGGTGCCTTCGCACCTTCGGTGCTTGGCCCCTAATAATAAGAACGGGAACGGTTTCAATAGGTGCCTTCGCACCTTCGGTGCTTGGCCCCTAATAATAATAAAAATGGCTGGCAGTGTCAGATCAACTGGAGCAATGAGCAATTAATCACGTTTTAAGATGATTTTAAGCAAAAGGCTGAAAATGCATTGTAGTCTGAGAGTGTCAGACCAACTGCAACAATTAACAATTATACAGTTTAAGAAGATTAGGCAAAATGGCTGAAATATCATATATTGAGTCACTGATAATGTAAGTTAATGGTTTATCACTTTTGACCAATAGGTGGCACAGATACGAAATTGATGTGGTGTGGTCAGAATAAGGGAACAATGACACATGCAAAGTTTGATGCCAATATGTCAAAGCATTGCAGAGATACAGCCTCAAGAGTAATTTTGGCATAATGGCTCAACTTCGTCGCTGCGGTTTACAAAAACGGTTTCATCTATTGATGCAAAATCCCTAACTTTTTGTTGACACAGTCTGAAGATGATACGATTCGATTTTGGTGGAAATTGGACAAACGGTCTAGGATGAGTTTGAAAAAGTAGGTTTTGATCAAATAAGAACATTGAGGACAGGATGTTTGACCAAATATGGAAAAATTAGTATCTCTGTTCTCGGCATGAGCCAATGACTGTATTATGACCAGTTTCATTAAACTAGGCTAATTTAATCAAAAGTTATTAGCATGTTTGTAAATGTTGTTATAACCTCTGACCACAAGGTGGCACTGCCCCAAAACGTTTTGAGTACCTTCAAAGCATGGTGCGGAAGACATGATTTTTGGACAAACAGTTCAAAAGTTATAAGCAAAAATAGCCATTTTTTGTATCTCCGGACCAGTAGGTGGCGCTGCGCCGAAACGCTGCATGTTGCTTCAGGTCATGCTTGTGATGACATATACCAAGATTGGTTTGAATACGATAAAGCGTTGTGGAGATATAGGCTTATGAGTGTTTTTGCAACCGCTACGCAAAATTTGTGTGCACGTTTATCGAAAAAGATTTGACAAATCAACTTGATTTGCAAGATTTTTTGTCAGCATGGTCTGAAGATGATCTGGTTCAATTTTCGTGCAAATCGGACAAACCGTCTAGGACGAGTTCGTAAAAGTAGGTTTTTTGGAAAATTAAAAATGGCGGGGAAATTATCATGACCGAAAATGACATCATAGGTTGCAATTGAATCGGCATGAGCCAATGACTCTATTATGACCAGTTTCAATATACTAGGCTAATTTAATCAAAAGTTATTAGCATTTTTGTCAAGTTTGTTATATCTTTTGACCACAAGGTGGCACTGCCCTAAAACTTTTTGTGTACTTTCAGGGCATAGCAAGGAAGTCACATACCGAGTTTAGTAACAATATACTAATGCATTTGTAAAATATCGCATTTTTTGACAAAATTCAAAATGGCCGACAGCCAAAATGGCTGATATGGTAAAATTGAATATCAGACGACTCGGCATGCCGTCCTGAATGTAACGAGACCACTTTTATGATTTTTGGACAAACAGTTCAGAAGTTATAAGCAAAAATAGCAATTTTTCCTATCTCCGGACCAGTAGGTGGCGCTGCGCCGAAACGCTGTATGTTGCCTCAAGTCATGCTTGTGATGACATGTACCAAGTTTGGTTTGAATACGATAAAGCGTTGCGGAGATATTGCCTTAAGAGTGTTTTTGCAACCGCTACGTAAAATTTGTTTGCGCGTTTATCGCAAATGATTTGACGAATCAACTTGATTTGCAAGATCTTTTGTCAGCATGGTCTGAAGATGATCTGGTTCACTTTTCGTGCAAATCGGATGAACCGTCTAGGACGAGTTCGTAAAAGTAGGTTTCTCGGAAAATTAAAAATGGCGGGAAAATTTTTATGACGGAAAATGACGTCATAGGGTGCAATCGAATCGTCTTGAGCCAAGGATTCAGAGGAAAAAAGAATTTTGTTTCTAGCCCTTTTGGTTCAAAAGTTATTAGCATAAACATGAGTCAAATTTTGGACTGATGGTGGCGCTAGAGGGATTGAGTTTGAGACTCCAAATTTGCTACGGTGACATTTCAGACTGTCCTCTATTAGTGTGCCAAATTTCACAACTTTTTACCATACGGTTCTATGGGCTGCCATAGACTTCGTGGCGGAAGAAGAAGAAGAAGATGAAATATAGCTGCAAGCAGCAATACCGGGGCCAAGCGCAAAGAAGAAGACAAGACATGCCAAAATGGCTGGCAGTGTCAGATCAACTGCAGCAATGAGCAATTAATCACATTTTAATATGATTTTAGGCAAAAGGCTGAAAAATGCATTTTAGTCTGAGAGTGTCAGACCAACTGCAACAATTAACAATTATACAGTTTAAGAAGATTAGGCAAATTGGCTGAAATATCATATATTGAGTCACTGATAATATAAGTTAATGGTTTATCACTTTTGACCAATAGGTGGCACAGATACGAAATTGATGTGGTGTGGTCAGAATAAGGGAACAATGACACATGCAAAGTTTGATGCCAATATGTCAAAGCATTGCAGAGATACAGCCTCAAGAGTCATTTTGGCATAATGGCTCAACTTCGTCGCTGCGGTTTACAAAAACGGTTTCATCTATTGATGCAAAATCCCTAACTTTTTGTTGACACAGTCTGAAGATGATACGATTCGATTTTGGTGGAAATTGGACAAACGGTCTAGGATGAGTTTGAAAAAGTAGGTTTTGATCAAATAAGAACATTGAGGACAGGATGTTTGACCAAATATGGAAAAATTAGTATCTCTGTTCTCGGCATGAGCCAATGACTGTATTATGACCAGTTTCATTAAACTAGGCTAATTTAATCAAAAGTTATTAGCATGTTTGTAAATTTTGTTATAACCTCTGACCACAAGGTGGCACTGCCCCAAAACATTTTGAGTACCTTCAAAGCATGGTGCGGAAGACATGATTTTTGGACAAACAGTTCAAAAGTTATAAGCAAAAATAGCCATTTTTTGTATCTCCGGACCAGTAGGTGGCGCTGCGCCGAAACGCTGCATGTTGCTTCAGGTCATGCTTGTGATGACATATACCAAGATTGGTTTGAATACGATAAAGCGTTGTGGAGATATAGGCTTATGAGTGTTTTTGCAACCGCTACGCAAAATTTGTGTGCGCGTTTATCGAAAACAATTTGACAAATCAACTTGATTTGCAAGATTTTTTGTCACCATGGTCTGAAGATGATCTGGTTCAATTTTCGTGCAAATCGGACAAACCGTCTAGGACGAGTTCGTAAAAGTAGGTTTTTTGGAAAATTAAAAATGGCGGGGAAATTATCATGACCGAAAATGACATCATAGGTTGCAATTGAATCGGCATGAGCCAATGACTCTATTATGACCAGTTTCAATATACTAGGCTAATTTATTCAAAAGTTATTAGCATTTTTGTCAAGTTTGTTATATCTTTTGACCACAAGGTGGCACTGCCCTAAAACTTTTTGAGTACCTTCAGGGCATAGCAAGGAAGTCACATACCGAGTTTAGTAACAATATACTAATGCATTTGTAAAATATAGCATTTTTTGACAAAATTCAAAATGGCCGACAGCCAAAATGGCCGATATGGTAAAATTGAATATCAGACGACTCGGCATGCCGTCCTGAATGTAACGAGACCACTTTTATGATTTTTGGACAAACAGTTCAGAAGTTATAAGCAAAAATAGCAATTTTTCGTATCTCCGGACCAGTAGGTGGCGCTGCGCCGAAACGCTGTATGTTGCCTCAAGTCATGCTTGTGATGACATGTACCAAGTTTGGTTTGAATACGATAAAGCGTTGCGAAGATATTGCCTTAAGAGTGTTTTTGCAACCGCTACGTAAAATTTGCTTGCGCGTTTATCGGAAATGATTTGACGAATCAACTTGATTTGCAAGATTTTTTGTCAGCATGGTCTGAAGATGATCTGGTTCAATTTTCGTGCAAATCGGATGAACCGTCTAGGACGAGTTCGTAAAAGTAGGTTTTTCGGAAAATTAAAAATGGCGGGAAAATTTTTATGACGGAAAATGACGTCATAGTGTGCAATCGAATCGTCTTGAGCCAAGGAATCAGGGGAAAAAAGAATTTTGTTTCTAGCCCTTATGGTTCAAAAGTTATTAGCATAAACATGAGTCAAATTTTGGACTGATGGTGGCGCTAGAGGGATTGAGTTTGAGACTCCAAATTTGCTACGGTGACATTGCAGACTGTCCTCTATTAGTGTGCCAAATTTCACAACTTTTTACCATACGGTTCTATGGGCTGCCATAGACTTCGTGGCGGAAGAAGAAGAAGAAGATGAATAATAATAATAAGAACGGGAACGGTTTCAATAGGTGCCTTCGCACCTTCGGTGCTTGGCCCCTAATAATAAGAACGGGAACGGTTTCAATAGGTGCCTTCGCACCTTCGGTGCTTGGCCCCTAAATACTGACAGACTGGGAAGAGATGAGCTGCAAGAATGGAGAATATGAGGGAAATAAGCAGGAAAACCTGCTCTAGTAGAGTCAAAAACAACATCAAGACTCTGTAAAAGAGCATAACACGGCCTCTTTAATAGGGAACATTAGCAAAACGGTCTAAGAACATATTTTTGTCTGCTGGGCAGTGATGCCAGTAACGCGTTACTTAGTAACGCGTTACTCTAATTTGACCACTTTTTCCAGTAACGAGTAATCTAACGCGTTACTATTTCCAAACCAGTAATCAGATTAAAGTAACTTATCCAAGTCCCTGTGAGTTACTTTTTTTGTCATTTTCCTTAGTAAAAATATATATTTTTGCTTTCTTGTTGAGTCTCAGCAGGGGTTTTCCTGCATAGAGAATTACGAGGCGGCCGCCTCCGTCTGCCGACAAAACTCAAGACAGGCAGTCACTTGCTCAGATTAGGCATGTCGTGATAATTAAATAATCATCAGAAATATATATTGTCACATTATCCTTCAGCAATCATTATTAGAATATTATTATTTGCTAGTAGCCTACAAAGTCATCTAAAGCCATTCCATAGCTGAATGTCTTTCCTCCGCTGTAGCTGTCAATCATTCTCCGTTCAGCAAAACTGCGCGTCGCGTTCGGTTCCAGTCAGCAGCACGGTAAAGCTCACTCCATATGATATATTCCCGTTATAATACTTGATATGTTGATAAAATAATTTATCTTCCAGGAGTTTATCTAGCGGTTTCTGAAAGATGTTGTGCTCGAGCTACTCAGGTGACAACACAAGGACTATTAATTAGCATCGCACGCACAATAACCAGAATTAAAAACTGTGAAGAAACAAATAATCAGTGAATGTTTGGACCGATATAGGCTACATAGTAGACTAGGATTTGTGCGCTCAACGCTCATCTTCTCTTTATGCCGTGAACTTTTCAATGTGCACTCGCGCTGCACTGCGCCCTCTGACTCCATGTTGCTTTAAGCGCATCATTCTGCACCCGGGATGCGCATAAGCGCTTTGTTGCCGCTCTGTTTTGAAGCGTTTCATATATTTTCATAGTTTTGTGCACTTAAAGATTATTAAAAAATATATTGTTCTCACGGATCGATCAAATATTTGTTGTCCCTTTACAGAGCTGCACATTATGTTTACAATAAAATATAAATCTTGTAATTTTATATTATTTGTGTAGGCCCATATCATTATTTACATTCATATATAAATTAAAAATGTTTTTCATAATTGTATTTAATAAGAACACAAAGTAATTTGTACCTTTTCATTAACATGTTTAGGGTTTTATGTTTAGTGTTTTATGTTTAGTGTTGGCAAAAACGGTTGTCATTTTTATGTTGAGGCTGCAGAGGTGTTGTTGGCAACTGATGAATGTAACTAATAAAGTAACTTGTAATCTAACTTAGTTACTTTTAAAATCAAGTAATCTGTAAAGTAACTTAGTTACTTTTAAAATCAAGTAATCTGTAAAGTAACTTAGTTACTTTTAAAATCAAGTAATCTGTAAAGTAACTAAGTTACTTTTTCAAAGTAACTGTGGCAACACTGCTGCTGGGTAATAAATGTTTTAGTGTGTAACTGTTGTGGACGGAAGAGAATCGCCAGATCATGTTCCCTGACAGATGTAAAACCCAGCAGGAGCTGAACGAACCCTCAGACTCGAGCGTGCTTGTCTTGTGTTCGCAAAAATACACTCCATTAGGATTTGATTTACAAAGACCCTTGAACCGGCTCTCTAAATCATTATGCTGCTCAACACACACACACACACACACACACCTCATCCAGGAAATGCGGTCCTGCCAGAACTCATAGATGATGTAGCAGCTCTTCTCAGGAAGCTTCTGGATGGACACACTGAACGAGAGAAAGAGAGAGATTTGACCAATCAGTGCAAGAATCATCTGATGAGACATTTGAGAGAACATTGCCACTAAAACCGAATGTTGATGGTTAGTTGTAACTGTCATTACAGTCTATAAATTTCCATTTTGGGTTTCATCACAGCAATAAAAGCTACTGTATCAGGATCAAAACCGATAGCAAGTAAGCAAGTCTTTTAGTATAATTGTACAAACAGCTCGTGCTTCACGCATCTTTGCTGTGAAATCTTTTACACATTAAACGTAAGAATAGCTTCTATCTGACCCGTCGAGGCATGGACTCCCCTGAAGGTGTGCTGTGGTGGTACCAAGATGTTAGCAGCAGATCCTTTAAGTCCTGTAAGTTGCGAGGTGGAGCCTCCATGGATCGGACTTGTTTGTTCAGCACATCCCACAGATGCTCGATTGGATTGAGATCTGGGGAATTTGGACACAAACTCATTGTTGTGCTCCTCAAAGCATTCCTGAAGCATTTGTGCTTTGTGGCGGCGCATTATCTGCTGAAAGAGCCACAGCCACAGGGAAAACCGTCTCCATGAAAGGCTGGACATGGGCTCAGCAATGCTGAGGTAGGTGGGACGTGTCAAAGTCACATCCACATGGATGGAGGACCCAAGGTTTCCCAGCAGAACATTGCCCAAAGCATCACTGCCTCCGCCGCCACGCCTTCTTCCCATAATGCAACTGGTGCCATGTGTTCCCCCAGGTAAGCAACACGTACCCGGACATCTTGATTCGTGGAGGCATACATAGATGTTGCAGATCCTGCTTCATTCATCAAAAGTTGCTCCTGCTCACCCTCTCTGTCTCTTCAAGATTCGGTGATTCAGATTTTACATTGCACAACTACTAGAAGACTTGCCACTGTCGGACAGGCGGATCACGTCTACGTCGTCAAGCTCAGTCTGAGGCTGCGCAGTAACTCAGCCATCAGGAAGTGATGCTCCTAGTGTGACTTCAATTTTCTCCGTTGAAGTCTATGGGGTCGCTCTGTCCATTTCTTTTACTGTCTATGATTCTAACACCTTTTTATCAGAACCAGCATTAACTTCTTGAGCAGTTTGAGCTCCAGTAGCTCGTCTGTTTGATCGGACTACACAAGCATCAATGAGCCTCGGCCGCCCATGACCCTGTGGCCGGTTCTCCACTGGTCCTCCATGACCCTGTGGCCGGTTCTCCACTGGTCCTCCATGACCCTGTGGCCGGTTCTCCACTGGTCCTCCATGACCCTGTGGCCGGTTCTCCACTGGTCCTTCATGACCCTGTGGCCGGTTCTCCACTGGTCCTTCATGACCCTGTGGCCGGTTCTCCACTGGTCCTCCATGACCCTGTGGCTGGTTCTCCACTGGTCCTCCATGACCCTGTGGCCGGTTCTCCACTGGTCCTCCATGACCCTGTGGCCGGTTCTCCACTGGTCCTTCATGACCCTGTGGCCGGTTCTCCACTGGTCCTCCATGACCCTGTGGCCGGTTCTCCACTGGTCCTTCATGACCCTGTGGCCGGTTCTCCACTGGTCCTTCATGACCCTGTGGCCGGTTCTCCACTGGTCCTCCATGACCCTGTGGCCGGTTCTCCACTGGTCCTCCATGACCCTGTGGCTGGTTCTCCACTGGTCCTCCATGACCCTGTGGCCGGTTCTCCACTGGTCCTCCATGACCCTGTGGCCGGTTCTCCACTGGTCCTTCATGACCCTGTGGCCGGTTCTCCACTGGTCCTTCATGACCCTGTGGCCGGTTCTCCACTGGTCCTTCATGACCCTGTGGCCGGTTCTCCACTGGTCCTTCATGACCCTGTGGCCGGATCTCCACTGGTCCTCCATGACCCTGTGGCCGGTTCTCCACTGGTCCTTCATGACCCTGTGGCCGGTTCTCCACTGGTCCTCCATGACCCTGTGGCCGGTTCTCCACTGGTCCTTCATGACCCTGTGGCCGGTTCTCCACTGGTCCTTCATGACCCTGTGGCCGGTTCTCCACTGGTCCTTCATGACCCTGTGGCCGGTTCTCCACTGGTCCTTCATGACCCTGTGGCCGGTTCTCCACTGGTCCTTCATGACCCTGTGGCCGGTTCTCCACTGGTCCTCCATGACCCTGTGGCCGGTTCTCCACTGGTCCTCCATGACCCTGTGGCCGGTTCTCCACTGGTCCTTCATGACCCTGTGGCCGGTTCTCCACTGGTCCTTCATGACCCTGTGGCCGGTTCTCCACTGGTCCTTCATGACCCTGTGGCCGGTTCTCCACTGGTCCTTCATGACCCTGTGGCCGGATCTCCACTGGTCCTTCATGACCCTGTGGCCGGATCTCCACTGGTCCTTCATGACCCTGTGGCCGGTTCTCCACTGGTCCTTCATGACCCTGTGGCCGGTTCTCCACTGGTCCTTCATGACCCTGTGGCCGGTTCTCCACTGGTCCTTCATGATCCTGTGGCCGGTTCTCCACTGGTTCTCCATGACCCTGTGGCCGGTTCTCCACTGGTCCTTCATGACCCTGTGGCCGGTTCTCCACTGGTCCTCCATGACCCTGTGGCCGGTTCTCCACTGGTCCTCCATGAGCCTGTGGCCGGTTCTCCACTGGTCCTCCATGACCCCAGAATTTCACCCTTCTGCTCAGTTTGGGTCCGTTTTTTCTCCTTGAGTTTAGGCTCCAGATTCTCACTATATCAGCCATCGAAGTCTGATGCATCAAATATGACATTTTTTTGTCTAAAGGTTCCATTTAAAAAAGAATATATTTTCAGACTATTATTTCATACATCACACAGTTAATATTCTCTTGGAGCATCATTATATACATAGTAACATGTGTTTTTCTCACTGTAGGTTGTCGTCCTGATTGGCGGTGGTGTCGGCGTAGCTCTTCAGAGCCTTCTGGAACTCCTCGAGATCGTTCTCCGTCACGCTCATCTGTCTCTGCACCAGCAGAATGTTCTAGAGAAGGAGACGCAGCCATCAGACATGACGAACGGGAGAAGGAGAGCTAATGCCAGCTTCTGTTTTCATGCCGTGAGTGTTCCTGCTGAACATCTGCGCGTGATTCATTCCCCCTCAAGTCCTTGTGTATAATATAATACTTTATAATACATTGAAAGTGCTGACACTGTCCCTTGTAGTGTTAATTTTGTCACCTATTTTTAATTTAGTCTTAGTCTTAGTCTTGTGCCAAATGTCCTTGTTAGTTTTAATCATATTTAGTCATTCACAGTCAAGTTTTAGTCGCTAAAAGTTTCGTAATTTTAGTCTAGTTTTAATCAAAGGAAAACTCAGGGTATCTTACTCAAGTTTTAGGCGACTAAGGCCCGGTTTCACAGACAGGGCTTAGACTAAGCCAGGATTAGGCCTTAGTTCAATTAGGACATTTAAGTAACTTTTATAAACGTGCCCAAGAAAAAAACATTACTGGTGTGCATCTTGAGACAAAACAATGCCACTGACATATTTTAAGATTTGTCAGTGCAAGATTCTTTCAGTTAAAACAGCTCAAACATGCATTTTAGTCTAGGATTAGCTTAAGCATTGTCTGTGAAACCAGGGGTAAAAGTCTCATCATTTTAGTCTAGTTTAAGTCAAAAGACAACTCAATGTATCTTAGTCAAGTTTTAGGCGACTAAAAGTCTCGTCATTTTAGTCTAGTTTTAGTCAAAGGAAAACTCAAGGTATCTTAGTCAAGTTTTAGTCGACTAAAAGTCTCGTCATTTTAGTCTAGTTTTAGTCAAAGACAACTCAAGGTATCTTAGTCAAGTTTTAGGTGACTAAAAGTCTCGTTATTTTAGTCAAGTTTTAGTCAAAAGACAACTCAAGGTATCTAAGTCAAGTTTTAGTCGACTAAAAGTCTCATCATTTTAGTCTAGTTTTAGTCAAAGACAACTCAAGGTATCTTAGTCAAGTTTTAGTCGACTAAAAGTCTCTTCATTTTAGTCTAGTTTTAGTCAAAGGAAAACTCAAGGTATCTTAGTCAAGTTTTAGGCGACTAAAAGTCTCTTCATTTTAGTCAAGTTTTAGGCGACTAAAAGTCTCTTCATTTTAGTCAAGTTTTAGGCGACTAAAAGTCTCTTCATTTCAGTCTAGTTTTACTCAAAGGAAAACTCAAGGTATCTTAGTCAAGTTTTAGTCGACTAAAGGCCTGTTCACACCGGGACGATTTTCGCACGCGTTTATCGCCGACGTTTAACGCCTCGTGACTAAACAATGGGCGCCAATGTGAGTGTGCACACCGACGCGTAAAACGCCAGGCGTAAAAGCGTCATTTTTTAAAAAACGCCTCGGGTTCGTTTTTTTATTTTGACGCGGCGCGTAAAAAACTGTCAGACCAATGAGATCGGCGCTTTTGTTCACGTGCCTGGAGCTGCTGAAGTGACAGTAAAACACGACTTGGTGGCGCTCAAGCTCAAAACGCTTTTGCCGAGCACACATTGATACGACGAAGAAGTAGTAAGTAGACAAAGAAGAAAATGAACTGCTAATGCTGCTTGCCAGTTAGCAAAAAGTGTGTGAATGGTTTTGTCCATATACATAATATGTCTATGGTTTTGGCAAGCACGTAAATACTGTCTCTCTTCTCCTTCTGTGTGACAAGCGAGTGTCAGAGGCTTAAAGTGCCGCAGCACCATCTTGTGTACCGGGAGCGCATCGACTGAATGTGCACGTTCACTCGGCGCAGCGCCAGTGGAAATCGCTTGGGTGTGAACACTCAAGACGCGCCGAAAAACGGCACGAAAAACGCTGGCGATAAGCGCGCGCGATATTCGTCCCGGTGTGTACAGGCCTTTAAAGTCTCCTCATTTTAGTCTAGTTTTAGTCAAAAGACAACTCAAGGTATCTTAGTCAAGTTTTAGTCGACTAAAAGTCTCTTCATTTTAGTCTAGTTTTAGTTTAAAGACAACTCAAGGTATCTTAGTCAAGTTTTAGTCGACTAAAAGTCTCTTCATTTTAGTCAAGTTTTAGTCAAAGGAAAACTCAATATATTGTGTGGCAAAATAAGTTACATAAAATACATATAACCTGCATAATGTATGTGCCACAACACCACAGCTAACTGGTTGATTTACAGCATAGATGCCTAAAATCAGCATTAGCTTATGAGACGATGGGCACAGATATCGATTTCGATCTTGATTCAGTATGAATTCATATGTATATGGCCTACTGTACATATTAGGAAACATACGTTTGCCTTTTAGCACAATTTTAAAGTTAAATTATATTTGCTTGCATTCATTACTATTCACTATTATTAACATTTAAAAATTTCACAAATTTAAAAAATAAGTAAGCAGTCATGATCTGCAATACTTTTTTTGAGCAACTAGACTACATGTATATTGATTAAAGAGCCATACAGGCACCAGTAATGGCATTACAAATGAAAATGTTATTTTTCCAGCCACAAAATGACTCTAATTTTGACTCTTTGCATTAGAAATCTCTATTTTAATCTTAATTACTACACTAATTGTAATATAAATAATAAAAATATTAGAAGGCAAATGTTTTAAGTGGTCATTAATGGACCATACTTATTGCACACATAGTATTTAGTACCAAAAGATCTCCTCAAAATATTCAATAAATATTATTGAACTAAAATATAGGCTATTTATTTTAAAAATAGTTAAGGTGTATGGTCACATTTGACCACCAATGAGTCTGAGTGTGAACAATTAGTAAGGAATACCTGAGGGCTAAATACAAGAAAATAATTAACATTAATGTTAAAAATTTTGCATCTCTTCATAATATAATGATACTGTAAATATGGTTGACGTACTAATCAATGCACACTATGCTGTACTGTTTACCAAAAAATGACTTGTATAGTGAAGCTGTTATGTATCCGCTTAATTTGACGGACATATTTAGTCTTGTCTCGTCTGACGAAATGAAGACTAGTCCCTTGTGAAAAAGAAGTGTGCTTAATTCTACTGAATGTGCATGTTTTTGCAGATAATATAATATTAATGAAATAAAAGACCACCTAAGTGTACTTAACCCCACAGGTGGGACGCCTGGGGCTCTTTTTTTTTCATCGCCTTTTTTTCGTATCATATATTTAAGTAATTATCATAAATTAGGTACCATTTGAAAGCTTACAAACTCAAAATTCATCCTGTGGAAACCGTTCTGAAATCGGACATTGTGTTACCATGGAAACGGTACTCTAAATTATTCTAGCGGGCTCTTCCCCCTGGTGGGCGGTGTAATGTTTCATATTACAACAATTATTTTAACTACTTTTATAATTCAAATCCTTTCCAATCTTGACAAAACACATATTGTCGGAAAGGGTCAATATTTGGGGACTAATTTGTGATGGAAGTGATATTTGGACGGAAATGTACAGGAAAATGCATTAAAAAAAATAATCAATGGAATTTGAATGACACCCGGTGGCTATTTTTGGTACAGCGCCGAAACCAAATACATTTTTGTGATATTACAGTTTTTCTCAATTGCTAAAACACTAAACCCTATTGTCTGAACCAAATGCTCATTTGCCTGAACCCACTGATTGAATCAATCACTCTTTTGGCAAAACCATAAGCACTTTTCACCTGTTTAGACACAACTTGCCAACACATTTTCATTGTGATGCACCCGTGCTGCAAAATGGTGAGCACAGGTGACAAAAGTCAAACACAATTAAAGCACAGATGTCACCACTTGAACACAACAACTCAAAATTGATCACACTTGTGGCTAATGATGTGAGGGAACATATACAGTAAGCCAGTTCAGAGAGCACTGGTTTGTGAGGCCCTACAATGGATAGCAATCTGAGAGGAAGAGTTTGTGTGAGAGGAGGTTGAGGTGGTCAGCGAAGACAAAGAACAGTACAGTAATATCTGATGAAATCAGAGCTACTGTAATTGACCATGTTCTTGTCCATGGTATGAGCATGAGGGAGGCTGGACAAAGGGTACAACCAAACATAGATTCACTGTGTCCACCATAATCCGAAGATTTAGAGAAGAGAACAGGTAATTACCTTTTTTTGACATTATAGTACAGTATGTAAATGTTGACAGCAATTACTGTATGACATTTACTGTACAATTACTGTATGCACATACTGTACCACAGCATACTGTAAGTAAATATATGTTTCAGTACATCACTGTACCAATATACTGTAGTATTGTAATGGCGGGTTGGTCTAACTGTTTGTAGGCCTAGTATTCCATGTGTATTTTTGTACTTTATTTTTTACATGGGCTTACTGTACACAAGTGGCAAACGCATAGGATTTCTGTTTTGTCTTTTTGTACAAGTGCTAAATGAACAGGGTTTTTTTTGTTTTGCAACATGCATTTAGCCTACAGTGAACAATAAACATTCATTTCTCCAGCTTCATGTCCTGAGCTTTTTTTTCTATTTTTCTGCGTAGTGTTTAGTGACTGTTCAGTAGTGTTTTTAATTTTGATTGACTCGGGGCACGATTTGACAACATAGTTCAGTTTTGAGCACCGATTGAACTGTTTTGAGGTGAAAGTTTGGTTTTGCAAGAAGAGTCTGAGGTTTTGTGAATGTAGCTTGTAACTTGGGTTTTGTGTTCACAGTTTAGAGAAAAGGAGAGCAGCTTTCAAGAAATGTGTCTTAGCAATCGAGAAAAACTGTAACTTCAAATTTGGAACACAACTTGGTTAGACATATGGCTTTGATTTTATATTTATTTTAGAGTAAAACATTTTTTGTAAAATATATATTTTATATGAAATAAAAAATATTTAGTATAGTGTTTTTCATTTACAGTAGATTTAAACTTCCATAACTTTTTCATACTTTCATATTTTGAATAGCAATAATCTGCAGAGTGTCTTCTTTAAAACAAGACCAATCTTTGGTCTATATTCTAAAGTATTCTTGAATTACAGCCCTTTTTCTCAAAAAGAGGGCACTCACTGATTTGTACGTGCTGGCCAGTGTATCTTCTTTCAGTGGCTCCAACTTTGGACTCTACAAACAAAAAAGCAAATCAAAATGGGTTTGTAAGACATGCTATCTCAATATAAATGCTCAAAGATGATTGTGTGAGTATTTCGACCCTTCACCTGACACTCCAGCTTGTCGATGAGCTGCTGCAGTCTGTTGATCTGAGAGCACCAGTGCTCGTCTGTATCTACGGTAACGCCTGAGACGCAACACACACCAACACTCAGTACACAACTCCACTCATCAGCAGCAGGGTTATTATTAAAGACATGTGTGCTAATAAAGACACTTTATATTCAGTAATATCAGTTTGACTGCACTGACACTATTGGGTGGGAACAAAACTTCCGCTGGATAATGATGACACTGTTGTCTTCTGTATATTTGAAATGAGTGTGCGTCATAATTCATTAACTTTGCAGCATTCACACTGTTACTGCATTAAATTGAGCTGAACATTTACAGTATTGTCTTTTAAAAGATGTTTGTGTGAGAGAGTGTGAGTGTGTGTGAGTGAATGTATGAGTGTGTGTGTGGACTGGTAATCCCTACGTTATGGGGACAAAATGTCCCCACAAAGATGGCAATATCCGAAATCCTCGTCCTTGTGGGGACATTTTTAGGTCCCCATGAGGAAAACATCTTATAAATCAGACTAAGTGATGTTTTTTGAAAATGTAAAAATGCAGAATGTCTCCTGTGATGGGTAGGTTTAGGGGCAGGGGGCAGTGTGTGTGTGTGTGTGTGTGTGTGTGTGTGAGAGAGAGAGAGATTATGTGTTTATGTGAGTGTGTATATGTGTGTGTGTGTGATGGGTTGGTTTAGGGGCAGGGGCAGTGTAGGGGGATAGAATATACGGTATGTACGGTATAAAAACCATTATGCCTATGGAAAGTCCCCATAAAACATGAAAACCCAACATGTGCGTGTGTGTGTGAGAGAGAGAGAGAGAGAGATTATGTGTGTATGTGAGTGTGTGTGTGTGTGTGTTTGTGATAGTGTGTGTTTGTGATAGTCTGTGTGAGTGTGTGAGCGTATGTGTGAGTTTGTGTGTGTGAGTTTATGAGTGTGTGTGTGTGTGTGTGTGTGAGTGTGAGAGAGAGAGAGAGAGAGAGAGAGAGAGTGAGTGTGAGTGAGTGAGTATTTGTGAGTATTTGTTAGTGTGTTTGTGTGTGTGAGAGAGAGAGTATGTGTGAGTTTGTGTGTGTGTTTATGAGTGTGTGTGTGTGAGTGAGAGAGAGAGAGTTTATGTGTGTACGTGAGTGTGTGTGTGTGTGTGTGTGTGTGAGAGTATGTGTTTGTGAGTGTATGTGTGAGTTTATGAGTGTGTGTGAGTGAGTGTGTGTGTGAGTGTGTATGTGAGTGTGTATGTAAGTATTTGTTAGTGTGTTTGTGTGTGTGTGTGTGAGAGAGAGTATGTGTGTGTGTATGAGAGTGTGTGTGTTTGTGTGTGAGAGAGAGTGTGTGAGTTCATGAGTGTGTGTGTGTGTATGAGAGAGAGTGTGTGAGTGTATGAGAGTGTGTGTGTGTGTGTGTGTGTGTTACCGGTAGTAAGGATGCCCGAGTACGGATCAGTAGGCGACAGACACATGTTTTTCTGCACTCTGCGGCCACATCTTCTGTTGTTCTTCTGTATGATGAGATGCTCCGGGACTTTAACTTCAACCCTACACAGAAACAGAGCATGTGAATCTTCTGCATCACAGGAATGGATGAATATGTGTGTGTGCTTAAAATGCATCTTGTTTTTCAGTAATAATATAGTGCTTTATGCACTCGGCTGGTGTTGTTATCAGTGAATATCCAGCAGCTGAGCGGATGGCAGATCTGACAAAGCACAGGAACACAGCATCTGCCAATACTGACAATAGTTGATGAGCACAAGCGGATAACATTGAATGTGAATAACCTTGTTAATGTCGTAACCCTGCAGACGTCACCCACATATGTTCACATGAGTCAGAAGTCTCTCTTAAGGCTGTTGTTGACCCACTTCTGCTATTATCTTCAGCACATTTCTGATGTAACAGCCCATAGACTCAAAAACGTGTGGATATTTCTGCACTCATCTGCATATGTACTGATTTCAGTATGAAACTCATGAGATAAGCTGCGTCAAACACAATTACAAAATGTATTACTCTCATTATTTAAACATAACAAAAACATTCCTACAAAAACTAATTATATAACTTAAGAATATTGCATAACTTTAGACTAGCTTTACTCTTTATACACCAGACCGGACGAAATGCCTGATATAGTGCTGTTACATAATTACACCAGTAGGTGGCGACAAGTGACTTCATTACTGAATGTTGAATCAATAGTCTAATTCATTCAACCAATTCACTCAACAACACTGAAAGCGTCCCAATTCGCCTACTTATACTACGACCTAAAAGTATGTACTCTTTTTGTGAAGAAAATGGACTGTTGCTTAGTTACGTGCATCCCATCACCGTTTGAACCATAGATATACATAATAAAGGCTAGATGTCTCGTCCGCGCTGCTGGCCAATGGAGGGCGACGTTCGCACCTGGCGGCCATCTTGTCACAGTCAGCTCGCTCACTCCTAACATTGTGTTTTAATGGTGCGTGTACTTTTTAAATAACCATAACGCAATTTTCTACCGATTTTCAAACTATTTGTTTTGTTATAAACGTCAGAGATGTAGTTATGACACTGCATACTTATGATTAATTATTCATAATTAGTTGAAGCATCCAGAATTATAGCCACGTTAATAACGTTTGTAAGAAACCAAACCATTTGTAAATCCGTCAAGGTTTCAGTGAGATAAGAGCATTTGTGTTCAGATCACTCGCCTTACATCAGGAGCCACAGCCTGTGACAAGATGGCCGCCGGTGATGACGTTAGAGACTCCGCCGTAAGACATCTAGCCTTTATTATGGATATCTATGGTTTAAACTGCCCTGTCAATCATCGTCACAGTTCAAATCCTACACATTCAATTTAATTTCCTATGGGAGAGAAATGTAGTCGCACGTTGATCTGCCATTCGTGGGTCTTTAATACTGAGACTCCTCTCATGTCTTTGCAGTTTAAATATAATGATGCATTTAAAAGTTAATGGCCAAAAGTATCATTACAAAAGTTCTCAATGCGGCTGCAGGTGAAATATAATATCTTTTCTAAAATATCTTTTCGTCAGGTTAAATACTGATAATTGATCACTCAAAACCCTTTCTCTAACCCTCTCTACTTAACCGTCGACTTGCATAACCGTCATGTTTGTAGTTTTTTAACACTTTTTATCTGTGTTTGTAGTTCTAATCGAATGGGTTGTGGGCAATATCAGCTGTTATGCTTCAAACCAAACGCGAATAGAGCGTCAAAATCGCGTCTAGTTGGACGCTTGAACATTTTGAATCCATTTGCGCGTCCACAGTGAATTGGACGCGCGTATAAATCGAGCGTTTGAAGCGAAATAGACGTGCGTTCAAGGCGCTCCAGGAGAAAATGTCATAAAACACACACTCTGCCTCTTTTCATTTTCATTAAAAATATATATTAAACATTAGCCACACAAATGTGGTCCAGGCAACTCCTACATTATCTTCACTGCATGTATATTTAAATATCCTAAAAAAATAAAGTTATGAAACTTCTCTTTGCCCTCAGTCAAAACGATTTGGCAGACAAATTATAGATTCATGACACCAAAGATCGGCCGTTAGATCCACACAAGACGAGCCACTACAGGCCATCAGAGCCAGCGGCAGACGTCAGAAGGACTAGCCGAGGAAAGGCTGCTCTCGCCGGGGTTAATGAGCGCTGAGCGCCGCTGATCGCCTGGATCTCACAACTCCAAAAACACAAGACTATTTTTTTAAATAGGCGCTCTCTTTATAAATAAACCACATATTTGAGCTTTAAACTACATTCTCACCTGAAAAAGTCTTAAAACTACCTTTTGTGACACAATAGTAGTATTTTTAAATACTTTACCACGTGACAGCAGCAAGCAGGCTCCTGATTGGTTAACGCGGCACGAATTGACGCCAAAGTTAAAAAATTTCAACTCGGGCGTCAGGCGCGAATTTGCTTCAAACACGTGAATGCTCAAAAAGCACCACTCGCGTGTAATGCGCGTATCGCGCAAGACGCTCAATTTGCGTCAAATTCGCATCAATGAGGCGTAATCGCGTCCATCGTGCCGCAGGATCTCCAGACGCGCGTCAATGCGCCTTTCCATTGACTTAAAGGGTTAGTTCACCCAAAAATGAAATTTCTTCCATTAATGACTCACCCCAATGTTGTTCCACACCCGTAAGACCTCCGTTCATCCTCGGAACACAGTTTAAGATATTTTAGATTTAGTCCGAGGGCTTTCAGTACTTTGAATGTAAGTCTGTGCACACTTTGCTGTCCACGTCCAGAAAGGTAATGAAAACATCATCAAAGTAGTCCATATGTGACATCATTTGGTTAGTTAGACTCTTTTGAAGCGTCGACAATACATTTTGGTCCAAAACTAACAAAAACTAAGACTTTATTAAGCATTGTCTTCTCTTCCAGTTATCTTGGAATCCGCGTTCATGAGGCCACAGTGACGCTGCTGACGTAAGACGCTGTGACGAGTTATATGGTGCGATAGAGCTTTGTTTGTAGTCTGAGGGAGACGCACGCTGTAAACAAGCTGTTCTACATTGTTTGTTTTGCGATATTTTTTTTTAAATGGTGCGTAAGTGTGCATGTCCCGGATGCCCTAATCGCCAAAGATAACCAGATAACACGTCACAGCGTCTTACGTCAGCAGCGTCACTGTGGCGTCGTGAACGCGGATTCAAACAAAACCGGAAGAGAAGACAATGCTTAATAAAGTCTTAGTTTTTGTTATTTTTGGACCAAAATGTATTGTCGACGCTTCAAAAGAGTCTAACTAACCAAATGATGTCACATATGGACTACTTTGATGATGTTTTCATTACCTTTCTGGACGTGGACAGCAAAGTGTGCATACACTTACATTCAAAGGACTGAAAGCCCTCTGACTAAATCTAAAATATCTTAAACTGTGTTCCGAGGATGAACGGAGGTCTTACAGGTGTGGAACAACATTGGGGTGAGTCATTAATGGAAGAAATTTCATTTTTGGGTGAACTAACCCTTTAACATTGGAATCACTCGCTCCTGACGCTCTATTCGCATTTGGTGTGAACGCAGCATCAGAGTGCGCATCGATCTGCACTTCGAATTCTGACCGGAAATAGTAGACCATCCGGGAATCTTTGGAATACTCTTTTCAACATACTACGATTTGGGACATTTTTTTTTAATACTATTTAGTACGGATAGTATGCGAATTGGGA